>NC_084746.1:18673170-18858170 GCF_033978785.1 Entelurus aequoreus | reverse complement strand
TATTTAGAGGCAGCCTAAAATGAATCCTTTATTATTCACAACAGAAATGTGTATAATATCTGATTCAGTTCTGATGAGTTACATTTCTGTGTTATTATTGGTGTATGCTGCACCCCCAATGTCCAGAACATGGTGCCAGTATCCTGGTTTTTTTCAATAAAATACTGGAAAGGATA
This sequence comes from Entelurus aequoreus, assembly GCF_033978785.1. Taxonomy (NCBI): domain Eukaryota; kingdom Metazoa; phylum Chordata; class Actinopteri; order Syngnathiformes; family Syngnathidae; genus Entelurus; species Entelurus aequoreus. The sequence goes on along the minus strand of NC_084746.1, from coordinate 18,857,994 downwards.
GAAATGCAGTTTGTCTCTTTTATCCGATTATTAATCGATTAATCGAAGTAATAATCGACAGATTCATCGATTATCAAATGAATCGTTAGTTGCAGCCCTACACACACACACACACACACACACACATATATATATATATATATATATATATATATATATATATATATATATATATATATATATCAAAATATTTTATCTATTGGAGGTCATCTCCATGCAGCTAGAAGAAGCTTTTCTAACCGCTAATCTGTCTTGAAAACATTTCTTTATGAATAATATACGAAGTAAAAAATGGCGAGAATCGATTCTGAATTGAATCGTCACCTTTGGAATCAGAATCGGATTGAAACATTAGGTGCCCAAAGATTCACACACCTTAAAATATAATTACCTAAGCGTTTAATTATTAGATATTTTTTACATATACTGAAAAAAAAAATTGACTTTACTGTTAAAAAGTGACTGCTCAGTCACCAGAATTTTGCCATAAAATGTGCGATGTTTTTTTTTTTTTTTTTTTACAGCATATTACATAATGGAATGTTTATTTTAACATAAAATTCATGCAACTGAACTTCCTATTTCATTTACCGTAAACTAAAAAAAGGCTAGCGATTCCCTCGAATGGACTCCTCAGCAAGTCCAAGCTTTTCATAGGGCTAAATCCGCGCTCGCAGAGGCTGCTCTCCTCGCCCACCCTTTTTCCGCGGCACCCAGGCTTTGACAACGAACGCGTCTGATGTCGCCGTGGGCGCTGTGGTTGAGCAGCGGATGGCGAATGTATGGCAGCCCCTTGCGTTCTTCAGTCGTAAATTGCGAGATAACAAGCGGAAGTACAGTGTATTTGACCGAGAGTTGTTGGCACTGTATCTTGCAACACGCCATTTTCTTTTTCTGTTGGAAGGTCGGTCCTTCACGGCTTTTGTTGACCACAAACCCCTGACGTTTGCCATGTCAAAGGTCACAGAGCCTTGGTCAGCCCGTCAGCAGCGTCACTTGTCGGCCATCTCTGAGTTCACTACGGACATTCAGCATGTGGCTGGTAAGGCCAACCCTGTGGCTGACTGTCTCTCACGCGTACTCGTGTGTCCCGTGCAGCTCGGTTTACATTTTTCGGGAATGGCCGCTGACCAGCCCGACGACATCCGCGCACTCAAAACTGACGGTACGGCGCTCATGCTCGAGGAGGTGGTGGTTCAGGATGGCGGTCCCGCCCTCCTCTGCGATGTTTCCATTGGCCGCCCTCGGCCGGTTGTTCCGGTAGACTGGCGCCGCCGGGTTTTTGACGCAATACACTCCTTGTCGCACCCTGGCGTTCGGCTTCCGTCAAGTTGGTTGGTGCCAAGTTTGTTTGGCCTGGCCTTAAGAAGGATGTTAGGCAGTGGGCAGCCGCATGCGTGGCATGTCAGCGCGCCAAGGTCCACCAGCACACTAAGACTGCCCTCGAACCAATTCCGATTCCGGTCAGGCGGTTTGACCACGTGCACGTAGATTTAGTTGGCCCCCTCCCTCCGTCGCAGGGTTATACGCACTTGCTCACGATGGTAGATCGTACCACCAGATGGCCAGAAGCAGTTCCTCTTTCCTCCACTGCCTCTGTAGACGTTGCTCGCGCGTTTCTGTCAGCTTGGGTTGCGCGTTTTGGCACGCCGTCCGATATCACCTCGGACAGGGGATCCCAATTTGTGTCGGAGCTTTGGTCAGCGTTGGCACAGTCCTTGGGTGGGCAGGTGCACCGTACTACAGCCTACCATCCCCAAGCTAACGGCTTATGTGAACGTTTTCACTGGTTGCTTAAGGCAGCTTTGCATGCGGCGCTCATTAATAGCAATTGGGTTGACTGTTTACCTTGGGTTATGCTCGGGTTGCGCTCAGCCCCTAAAGAGGATCTCGCAGCCGCTGAGTTGGTGTTTGGTCAGCCACTTCGCGTTCCAGGGGAATTTTTACCCAAGGGTTGCACCCCGCGACCTTTTCCCTTTTTGTCGAGGGGGTCCTTGGCTCCTGGCCTGGTCCACCGCTGTTTCCCTAAGTCGTTTGTGCCGTCGGAGCTTAAGTCTGCTGCCCGTTTTGTCTTTGTACGTCACGACACCCACCATTCACCCCTCCAACCCCTTTACGATGGCCCATTTAGGGTGCTGGAACGCGGTCCTAAAAACTTTGTGCTGGATATGGGCGGGCGCAGGGAATGCGTTTCTCTGGACAGGCTTAAAACCGGCGCATTGTGTTGCAGGTGAAGAAATACTGCCAGGCAAAGTCCCCCGCCGAGGTCGCCCTCCAAGATCTGTTAGGGTTGAATGTCCTTCTCCTCCACAGGGCCCTGATATCTCTTCTGCCCCACAAGGTACACCCGCTCCTCCGCGGAATGGACATTGTAGTCGTTACGGCAGGCGAGTGAGGCCCCCTGAGAGGTTGTAGTTTTCCCCATAACTTACTGTCTGGGTGTTCGGGGGACGGGGGGCTGTGTGGCGAGCACTAGGACCATGCTCACACTCAGCAGAATGGGTGTGGTTTGTGTGTCTTCTTGGGCACACTGTTAAAGTGCATATTGTGTATTATTGTTCATTCTCATGTTGGCAGTCTTACAATAAAGACCTGAGAGAAACAACGCTGTGTTTCTTGCATTTGCCACAGGATCACCAATAATGAAAATGTGTTTTTGTGTCGATCACCAATAATCAAAATGTGTTTTTTGTGTAGATCACCAATAATCAAAATGTGTTTCTTGTGTAGATAAATAATCAAAATGTGTTTTTGTGTAGATCACAAAAAATCAAAATGTGATTTTTGTGTGGATCACCAATAATCAAAATGTGTTTTTGTGTAGATGACAAAAAATCAAAATGTGATTTTTGTGTGGATCACCAATAATCAAAATGTGTTTCTTGTGTAGATCAATAATCAAAATGTGTTTTTGTGTAGATCACAAAAAATCAAAATGTGATTTTTGTGTGGATCACCAATAATCAAAATGTGTTTCTTGTGTAGATCAATAATCAAAATGTGTTTTTGTGTAGATCACAAAAAATCAAAATGTGATTTTTGTGTGGATCACCAATAATCAAAATGTGTTTTGTGTGTAGATCACCAATAATCAAAATCTTTTTTTTGTGTGTTGATCACCAATAATCAAAATATGTTTTTTGTGTACACCACCAATAATCAAAATGTTTTTTGTGTAGTTCACCAATAATCAAAATGTGTTATTTTGTGTAGATCACCAATAATCAAAATGTGTTTTTTGTGTAGATCACCAAAAATCAAAATGTGTTTTTTGTGTAGATCACTAAAAATCAAAATGTTTTTTGTGTAAATCACCAATAATCAAAATGTGTTTTTTGTGTGGATCACCAGTAATCAAAGTGTGTTTTTTGTGTAGATCACCGATAACCAACGTGTTTTTTGTGTAGATCACCAATAATCAAAATGTGTTTTTTGTGTAGATCACCAATAATCAAATGTGTTTTTTTGTGTAGATCACCAATAATCAAAGTGTTTTTTGTGTAGATCACCAATAATCAAAATGTTTTGTGTGTAGATCACCAATAATCAAAACCTTTTTTTGTGTGTAGATCACCAATAATCAAAATCCTTTTTTTGTGTGTAGATCACCAATAATCAAAATCTTTTTTGTGTGTGTAGACCACCAATAATCAAAATGTGTTTTTTGTGTAGATCACCAATAATCAAGATGTTATTTTGTGTAGATCACCAATAATCAAAATATGTTTTTTGTTTAGATCACCAATAATGAAAATGTGTTTTTTGTGTAAATCACCAATAATCAAAATGTGTTTTTTGTGTAGATCACTAAAAATCAAAATGTGTTTTTTGTGTAAATCACCAATAATCAAAATGTGTTTTTTGTGTGGATCACCGGTAATCAAAATGTTTTTTGTGTAGATCACCAATAATCAAAATGTGTTTTTTGTGTAAATCACCAAAAATCAAAATGTGTTTTTTGTGTGGATCACCAATAATCAAAATGTGTTTTTTGTGTAGATCACCAATAATCAAAATGTGTTTTTTGTGTAGATCACCAATAATCAAAATGTGTTTTTTGTGTAGATCACCAATAATCAAAATGTGTTATTTTGTGTAGATCACCAATAATCAAAATGTGTTTTTTGTGTAGATCACCAATAATCAAAATGTGTTTTTTGTGTGGATCACCAATAATCAAAATGTGTTTTTTGTGTAGATCACCAATAATCAAAATTAGTTTTTTGTGTAGATCACCAATAATCAAAATGTGTTATTTTGTGTAGATCACCAATAATCAAAATGTTTTTTGTGTAAATCACCAATAATCAAAATGTGTTTTTTGTGTAGATCACTAAAAATCAAAATGTGTTTTTTGTGTAAATCACCAATAATCAAAATGTGTTTTTTGTGTAAATCACCAATAATCAAAATGTGTTTTTTGTGTGGATCACCAGTAATCAAAATGTTTTTTGTGTAGATCACCAATAATCAAAATGTGTTTTTTGTGTAAATCACCAATAATCAAAATGTGTTTTTTGTGTGGATCACCAATAATCAAAATGTGTTTTTTGTGTAGATCACCAATAATCAATGTGTTTTTTGTGTAGATCACCAATAATCAAAATGTGTTATTTTGTGTAGATCACCAATAATCAAAATGTGTTATTTTGTGTAGATCACCAATAAGCAAAATGTGTTTTTTGTGTAGATCACCAATAATCAAAATGTGTTTTTTGTGTAGATCACCAATAATCAAAATGTGTTATTTTGTGTAGATCACCAATAATCAAAATGTGTTTTTTGTGTAGATCACCAATAATCAATATGTGTTTTTTGTGTAGATCACCAATAATCAAAATGTGTTATTTTGTGTAGATCACCAATAATCAAAATGTGTTATTTTGTGTAGATCACCAATAAGCAAAATGTGTTTTTTGTGTAGATCACCAATAATCAAAATGTGTTTTTTGTGTAGATCACCAATAATCAAAATGTGTTATTTTGTGTAGATCACCAATAATCAAAATGTGTTTTTTGTGTAGATCACCAATAATCAATATGTGTTTTTTGTGTAGATCAATCAATCAATCAATGTTTATTTATATAGCCCTAAATCACAAGTGTCTCAAAGGGCTGTACAAGCCACAACGACATCCTCGGTACAGAGCCCACATACGGGCAAGGAAAACTCACCCCAGTGGGACGTCAATGTGAATGACTATGAGAAACCTTGGAGAGGACCCTCACCAATAACCAAAGTGAGTTTTTTGTGTAGATCACCAATAATCAAAATGTGTTTTTTGTGGAGATCACCAATAATCAAAATGTGTTATTTTGTGTAGATCACCAATAATCAAAATGTGTTTTTTGTGTAGATCACCGATAATCAAAGTGTTTTTTGTGTAGATCACCAATAATCAAAATGTGTTTTTTGTGTAGATCACCCATAATCAAAATGTGTTTTTTGTGTAGATCACCAATAATCAAAATGTGTTTTTTGTGTAGAGCACCAATAATCAAAGTGTGTTTTTTGTGTAGATCACCAATAATCAAAATGTGTTATTTTGTGTAGATCACCAATAATCAAAATGTGTTTTTTGTGTAGATCACTAAAAATCAAAATGTTTTTTGTGTAAATCACCAATAATCAAAATGTGTTTTTTGTGTGGATCACCGGTAATCAAAGTGTGTTTTTTGTGTAGATCACCGATAACCAAAGTGTTTTTTGTGTAGATCACCAATAATCAAAATGTGTTTTTTGTGTAGATCACCAATAATCAAATGTGTTTTTTGTGTAGATCACCAATAATCAAAATGTGTTTTTTGTGTAGATCACCAATAATCAAAGTGTTTTTTGTGTAGATCACCAATAATCAAAATGTTTTGTGTGTAGATCACCAATAATCAAAACCTTTTTTTGTGTGTGGATCACCAATAATCAAAATCCTTTTTTTGTGTGTAGATCACCAATAATCAAAATCTTTTTTGTGTGTGTAGACCACCAATAATCAAAATGTGTTTTTTGTGTAGATCACCAATAATCAAGATGTGTTATTTTGTGTAGATCACCAATAATCAAAATATGTTTTTTGTTTAGATCACCAATAATGAAAATGTGTTTTTTGTGTAAATCACCAATAATCAAAATGTGTTTTTTGTGTAGATCACTAAAAATCAAAATGTGTTTTTTGTGTAAATCACCAATAATCAAAATGTGTTTTTTGTGTGGATCACCAGTAATCAAAATGTTTTTTGTGTAGATCACCAATAATCAAAATGTGTTTTTTGTGTAGATCACCAATAATCAAAATGTTTTTTGTGTAGATCACCAATAATCAAAATGTGTTTTTTGTGTAGATCACCAATAATCAAAATGTGTTTTTTGTGTAGATCACCAATAATCAAAATGTGTTTTTGTGTAGATCACCAATAATCAAAATGTGTTATTTTGTGTAGATCACCAATAATCAAAATGTGTTTTTTGTGTTGATCACCAATAATCAAAATTTGTTTTTTGTGTAGATCACCAATAATCAAAATGTGTTATTTTGTGTAGATCACCAATAATCAAAATGTTTTGTGTGTAGATCACCAATAATCAAAACCTTTTTTTGTGTGTAGATCACCAATAATCAAAATCCTTTTTTTGTGTGTAGATCACCAATAATCAAAATCTTTTTTGTGTGTGTAGACCACCAATAATCAAAATGTGTTTTTTGTGTAGATCACCAATAATCAAGATGTGTTATTTTGTGTAGATCACCAATAATCAAAATATGTTTTTTGTTTAGATCACCAATAATGAAAATGTGTTTTTTGTGTAAATCACCAATAATCAAAATGTGTTTTTTGTGTAGATCACTAAAAATCAAAATGTGTTTTTTGTGTAAATCACCAATAATCAAAATGTGTTTTTTGTGTGGATCACCAGTAATCAAAATGTTTTTTGTGTAGATCACCAATAATCAAAATGTGTTTTTTGTGTAAATCACCAATAATCAAAATGTGTTTTTTGTGTGGATCACCAATAATCAAAATGTGTTTTTTGTGTAGATCACCAATAATCAAAATGTGTTTTTTGTGTAGATCACCAATAATCAAAATGTGTTATTTTGTGTAGATCACCAATAATCAAAATGTGTTTTTTGTGTAGATCACCAATAATCAAAATTTGTTTTTTGTGTAGATCACCAATAATCAAAATGTGTTATTTTGTGTAGATCACCAATAATCAAAATGTTTTTTGTGTAAATCACCAATAATCAAAATGTGTTTTTTGTGTAGATCACTAAAAATCAAAATGTGTTTTTTGTGTAAATCACCAATAATCAAAATGTGTTTTTTGTGTGGATCACCAGTAATCAAAATGTTTTTTGTGTAGATCACCAATAATCAAAATGTGTTTTTTGTGTAAATCACCAATAATCAAAATGTGTTTTTTGTGTAGATCACCAATAATCAATATGTGTTTTTTGTGTAGATCAATCAATCAATCAATCAATCAATGTTTATTTATATAGCCCTAAATCACAAGTGTCTCAAAGGGCTGTACAAGCCACAACGACATCCTCGGTACAGAGCCCACATACGGGCAAGGAAAACTCACCCCAGTGGGACGTCAATGTGAATGACTATGAGAAACCTTGGAGAGGACCCTCACCAATAACCAAAGTGAGTTTTTTGTGTAGATCACCAATAATCAAAATGTGTTTTTTGTGGAGATCACCAATAATCAAAATGTGTTATTTTGTGTAGATCACCAACAATCAAAATGTGTTTTTTTGTGTAGATCACTAAAAATCAAAATGTGTTTTTTGGGTAAATCACCAATAATCAAAATGTGTTTTTTGTGTGGATCACCAGTAATCAAAATGTGTTTTTTGTGTAGATCACCAATAATCAAAATGTGTTTTTTGTGTAAATCACCAATAATCAAAATGTGTTATTTTGTGTAGATCACCAATAATCAAAATGTGTTTTTTGTGTAGATCACCAGTAATCAAAATGTGTTTTTTGTGTAGATCACCAATAATCAAAATGTGTTTTTTGTGTAGATCAATCAATCAATGTTTATTTATATAGCCCTAAATCACAAGTGTCTCAAAGGGCTGTACAAGCCACAACGACATCCTCGGTACAGAGCCCACATACGAGCAAGGAAAACTCACCCCAGTGGGACGTCAATGTGAATGACTATGAGAAACCTTGGAGAGGACCCCCCCCCCCACCACCAATAACTAAAGTGAGTTTTTTTGTGTAGATCACCAATAATCAAAATTTGTTTTTTGTGTAGATCACCAATAATCAAAATGTGTTTTTTGTGTAGATCACTAAAAATCAAAATGTGTTTTTTGGGTAAATCACCAATAATCAAAATGTGTTTTTTGTGTGGAGCACCAGTAATCAAAGTGTGTTTTTTGTGTAGATCACAGAAAATCAAAGTGTTTTTTGTATAGATCACCAATAATCAAAATGTGTTTTTTGTGTAGATCACCAATAATCAAAATGTGTTATTTTGTGTAGAGCACCAATAATCAAAATGTGATTTTTGTGTAGATCACCAATAATCAAAATGTGTTTTTTGTGTAGATCACCAATAATCAAAATGTGTTTTTGTGTAGATCACTGTGGCGAGGCGGAGCCGGAGGGCCGACGGCGGGGCGTGCTGCACCGAAGCCCGCTCCAAGATGGAGGCGAGGAGGCGGGAACGGCGAGCAAGCGGCAAGGCAATCGTGACCGGGTGCGGGGATCGCGCAACTGGTCACAATCAGCTGATGATCCCCTCGCGGTGTTTAAGAAGGCGGCGGCCGAGGACGACGGGACGGAAGGAGGTGGAGAGCCCGGAGTGCTGGAGGAGCGAGAGAAACCGACAGCAAGACGCAGACGAAGACGCGGCCGGCTGAAAAGCTAAAAGCAGGCGGCGGAGCGAGGAGCAGGTGGAAGTGCTGAAAAGCACGAGACAGACTTTTATTATTGAAAAATAAAGAAGTCTAAACCTGCTCACGACGATGTCGTCCTTGGATGGTCCGGCGAACCCACCCGGAAGCGAGGGTCTTCCACAATCACCAATAATCAAAGTGTAATTTTTGTGTAGATCACCAATAATCAAAATGTTTTTTGTGTAGATCACCAATAATCAAAATGTGTTATTTTGTGTAGATCACCAATAATCAAAATGTGTTTTTTGTGGAACACATGTAACACAGTGGTAAAAATGCCCTTGTGCTAACTTTTTTGCAATGTGTTGCTGCCATTAAATTCTAAGTTAATGATTATTTGCACAAAATAATTAAGTTACTCAGTTGGAACATTAAATATCTTGTCTTTGCAGTCTATTCAATTGAATATAAGTTGAAAAGGATTTGCAAATCATTGTATTCTGTTTTTATTTAGGAATTACACAGCGTGCCAACTTCACTGGTTTTGGGTTTTGTATTTTAGGATGTGCCACAGGCCGTTAAAGAATAGCTGCCGGTCGCACTTTGGACACCTGTGAATTCAACTGATGGTCGAGATTCTACTGCATTAAATTGGATGATTTCTTCTGAGTTGTCCAAAGTGGACCCGCAGGTTCTTTGTTGCCCTAAGCTTTCATATAAGGTCCTGTTATGCTACAGCCAAATATTGTGCGTCACAAACTTGGTAGAATTAGTTCCCCAAACACGTTGGAGAAAATGGAGTGATGCACAAATCTAAAAAAGACGTAGCAAAGAATGAAGGTGGCATCTGTGTCTTTGCGTCAGTAAAAGTGATAGTGATGTTAAATATTTCTTTATCAATTTCATTTGTCATTTCAATGTATTTCACATGGTTTTCTGCATGTATGAATGTATTTATGGTCGTATTTTGGATTCATTCAGATTTGTAATATTGTGTTTATTGCATTATTACATAACATCCCTTCAGCTTTTGTATAATTGGCTTTCATCAAAGCTTTTGGAACAACTAAAACCCGAGGTATAAGGTACAATACCCAAAACCAGTGAAGTTGGCATGTTGTGTAATTCAAAAATGAAAATAAAGTACAATGATTTGTAATTCCTTTTCAACTTATATTCAATTGAATAGACTGCAAAGATATGATATTTAATGTTCGAACTGAGAAATGTAATTTATTTTTGGCAAATAATCATTAACTTAGAATTTTATGGCAGCAACACATTGCAAAAAAGTTGGCACAGGGGCATTTTTACCACTGTGTTACATGGCCTTTCCTTTTAACAACACTCAGTAAACGTTTGGGTACTGAGGAGACACATTTTTTAAGCTTTTCAGGTGGAATTATTTCCCATTCTTGCTTGATGGACAGCTTAAAGGCCTACTGAAACCCACTACTACCGACCACGCAGTCTGATAGTTTATTTATCAATGATGAAATCTTAACATTGCAACACATGCCAATACGGCCGGGTTAACTTATAAAGTGCAATTTTAAATTTCCGGCTAAACTTCCGGTTGAAAACGCCTTTGGATGATGACGTATGCGCGTGACGTAGCCAGTGAAACAGAAGTATCGGTACACCATTGAAGCCAAGACAAAAAGCTCTGTTTTCATTTCATAATTCCACAGTATTCTGGACATCTGTGTTGGTGAATCTGTTGCAATTTGTTCATTGCATTATGGAGAAAGAAGCTGAGCAAGCAAAGAAGAAAGTTGTCTGTGCGAAGTCAGCAACACAACACAGCCGGTGTTTCATTGTTTACATTCCCGAAAGTTGCAGTCAAGATCGAAGAACTTGGGCAACAGAGACTCTTACCAGGAGGACTTTGACTTCGATACACAGACGCCTGTAGAGAACTGGGACAACACAGACTCTTACCAGGATTACTTTGATTTGGATACACAGACATGCTACCGTGAGTACGCAGCTGCGCTTCCAAACATTTGATCGCTTGCCTGTACGTGCGTGTCACGTACGTAACTTTGGGTAAATATATAAGCTTTATGAACCTTGGGTTAGGTGAACGGTCCTTTGGGCCGAGTGATTGTGTGTGTTGTGCATGTGTTTGAATTGTATTGGCGGGTTATATGGACGGGAGCTAGGAGCTAGGAGCTAGCATAACAAACACCTAGGTGTTTGTTATGCGGGATTCATTTGTGGCATATTAAATATAAGCCTGGTTGTGTTGTGGCTAATAGAGTATATATATGTCTTGTGTTTATTTACTGTTGTAGTCATTCCCAGCTGAATATCAGGTCCCACCCACCTCTCACAGCATCTTCCCTATCTGAATCGCTTCCACTCCCCACTAGTCCTTCACTTGCACTTTCCTCATCCACAAATCTTTCATCCTCGCTCAAATTAATGGGGAAATCGTCGCTTTCTCGGTCCGAATCGCTCTCACTTCTGGCCGCCATCACTGTAAACAATAGGGAACTTTGTGGAAATGTTCAACTGACTACGTCACGCTACTTCCGGTAGGGGCAAGGCTTTTTTTTGTCAGATACCAAAAGTTGCGATCTTTATCGTCGTGGTTCTCTACTAAATCCTTTCAGCAAAAATATGGCAATATCGCGAAATTATCAAGTATGACACATAGAATAGATCTGCTATCCCCGTTTAAATAAATAAAAATTCATTTCAGTAGGCCTTTAAGTTGTTCAACAGTCTGGGGTCTCTGTTGTGGTATTTTAGGCTTCATAATGCTCCACACATTTTTTTTTTTTTTTTTTGTCCTGCCCAGCTTCTCAGGCAAATCATATAGTTGATGTAGATTTACTTTACAAAAGAGAAGTGTAGGATACTTCTCTTGTTGCCTTATTTGTATTTTCACTTCATTAAATGTATTTATATTATCATTTGGTGCAGCCGGGCCGGAGCAGGAGGGGATAGAAAGAGAAAAAAAGGAAGACAGAGGGGGGAATTGTGGGGAAAAGAGGGGGATTAGACAGAGAGACAAAAACAACAACAGCAAACACAACAACAACAACAACAACAGAGCAACATCAGCAAATACAACATGTACAAATATGATGGTAAAAGTAATAGCAAATAAGCAGTTAGCGAAAATAAAAAATAATACAGAAATGACAATGAGCATTATTACACTAAAAGTGGAGCAATATGAATACCAATAGAAATAGTGCTATTGATAATAAACAATACCAATACTTTTCCTTTATTATCAACAATACAATTGTTCAAATGCAACAATACATATACGTAATGATAACTTGAGATATGAAAGAATGCAGAAAAATGGAGGGGAAGAAAGAGAAGCAACCTACGTTAACCTTGTAGATTGTTATAGTAACAATAGGTTAAGCTTTGTCAGTGTGCCATGTGTTATACTCAGTTTACCCAAGGGCAACAACGTTAATATATGTTTGATGAAACGTGATTATGTGCATGAGTGTATGTGTGTATATGTATAGTATGTGTATATGTGTGCTTGTACAGTGAACGTATATGTACAGTATGTGTATATGTGTGTTTGTACAGTGAATGTATATGTATAGAATGTATATGTGTGTGTTTGTACAGTGAATGTATATGTACAGTATGTGTATACAGTATGTGTGTTTGTACAGTGAATGTATATGTACAGTATGTGTATATGTGTGTTTGTACAGTGAATGTATATGTACAGTATATGTGTGTGTTTGTACAGTGAATGTATATGTACAGTATGTGTATGTGTGTGTTTGTACAGTGAGTGTATATGTACAGTATGTGTATATGTATGTTTTTACAGTGAATGTATATGTACAGTATGTGTATACAGTATGCTTGTATAATGAGCGTGCGTGTGGATGTACGAACTTTGAGTGTGTAAATATGTACTGTATTTGTATATGTATGTGGGAGCGTAGGTACCTATGTATGTATGTGTGTATGTATGTATGTGAGTATATGTGAATTTGCATGTACAATACATTTGACTCCCAGTGTGTGCGGGAGCCAGAGTACGGCCCCAGCCTCCCCGAGAGCCCATCCCACAAACAGTAGGTGTGGTGCCCAGGGAACCAGGGACCACCGCCCCCACGCAGCCAAGCCGGACAGTGACAGGAACCCCAGAGCCTGGCCCACCGCGCCGCCCACAGGGGCCAGCAGCAGGCCGCAGACAGACGCACCCGGCAGAGGACAAGGCACGAGGAAAGCAGGGGGCAGCCAGACCCCAAGCCAGCGAGAGACCACACCCCCACGGACAGAAAGGCCGGACGCCCCGCCCGAGGGGCCCGGAGACCCCCCGCAACCGGACGGGAAGACCGCCCCCGCCCCACCGCAACCGGGCCCCCACGAGCCCACCCCCACCCCCGGAGAGCGCGGCGAGGCCAGCCCACGGCCACCCCACCCAAGTTGGCCGCCACAGGACCACCCAGCACGGGGCCACAGGAACCACCCACCACACCCGCAGGGACCCCAACGATGGAGATGGAACAACCAGCAACCGCCCCCGCTGAGTCCCCCCCTTGAGGTAGGGGAAAATAAATAAATAAAATAAATAATAATAATAATAATAATATTAATAAAATCTATTAAAAAATAAGAATAAATAAATAATTAAATCTATTTTAAAAAAAAGAATTAAAAGAAGATCACAGACATGCTGACACACAAGGTCGCTACCCCAACAACTGGCTGACTCGCAGCACCCCGGAATACCCTGCAGCACCAAGCTACCACAGTAGACGCAGGGACCAGACCCAGCAGGCCCCAACCAAGACGGGCACCCGGAAGGGACGGACGGTGGGACCCAGGAGCTCCAGACACGCAGTCCGGATGCAGTAGCCTGAGGCGCCGACCCCCACCCGACAGGCAGGCCCAGAACGTACCCCCAGAAATATACATACATATCTATATACATACACAACTGTTACAGGTCCCGGCTTGGGTACCTGGTTACAGCTTATAATTATCCTGCAGTATGGACACAAGGATCACAAATTGAAACGTGTTGTCGCTTTCCCAAATTCCACTGGATTGTGTTTTTATTGAACCACACAAAATATATTCTGTCTCTTTCTTTTGTTTTTTTCCATTGTCTTTTCAATGTTCATATTTTTTGTATTATCACAATAACAATCACTATAAAAATCATTCTGTCATTATTCAAATTCACACTACATGACACATAACACCATTCTCATTTTACATCATTTGTTCTCCTCATCAATATCTCTCATTTTCATTTCCGGCATAATACTGTTACTACAGTGTCCGCATCATTGTAGTATCACTACATAGCTTTGGTGAAGCCCACGTGTGAGTAGCTGCACCACTACAGTGCACACAGAAAGCAGACAGTGGCTAATGCTAACAACATTGGCAGAACTGGACCAATAAACAATATAGAAAGTTATAATACAAAAATGAACTCATATTGTACACATTTAGGCTCATTGCACTTGTCACTTTTACAGAAGTGATTAGAAAAATATTAATAGAAAAATAAACTGCAGCAGCCCACTTTGCATTACATTACAATGTCTCAAAACGAACACCAAACGTCATCATCCTCACATCAAACTAAAGCTCAGTGACTGCACTTTATCACACAATTATTTGTGTTTCAAATATAGCTGCTTTAAGGTCATTACTAACCTGCAGTATGGACACAAGGATCACAAATTGAAACGTGTTGTCGCTTTCCCAAATTCCACTGGATTGTGAAGTTTGGGCGGAAGTACGTCAGTGTACAGGAGACTACCACGGTGAAACAGACCTACACTGCCCCCTGCTGTCAGTAGTTAGCTGTTGTTTAACAATCTGTTGGTATCCTAGTGTCACCATTAAATATTATTCACCTGAATATTATCAAAACAAATTTTAAAAATACACAATAACAACTTTTTTTGGGTGTCACACATTCCCCGACAAAATAAAAATGGCTCCTGACATTCTCAAAATATTCAATACAAATGTTTCTTCAAAACTCGAAATCAATGAATGGGTGCAAAGTATGGACTATATGTTTGTGGCATGTAAGGTGCGGGTGGGTATGCTAGTGGAATATGGTAGGGTGTAGCCCAGAATAGTATGTATGCCTCAACTGTGTTTACTGTTGGCTGACCAAGTGTATCATATGTAAATATGTGTCGTGGTCTCCTCTCTCTGGTCGATCTTCTGACATCACTGTTTAGTTGTAAGTGTTCATCGTCATTTGTTCCTTCTGATTGCCTCAGTTCTTCTCTTGCAGGTGATGGAACTCGATCAGGCATGTATTCTTCATCATTTTGTTCTTGTAGTTGTCCTTGGTATTCCCTTTCAGGTACTCCCACTGGATCAGGTAAGTGTCTTTCTTCCCTCACAGGTTGTTGGAGTCTACCAGGTAAGAATTCTTCTTCACTCATTATTCCCTCCATTACAGGTTCATTTTCTGATTGTCTTCGACTTGAAGTCGGTTCATGGACTGAGTCTCTCCGTTCTGTCCTATTCAAAGGCAGTCTTAGCCAATAGCGTCCAGTGCTCTGTTCATCCTCTGAATCCTCCGAGTTTTCACTCTCAAGCATCTGTTGCTCTGTATCACTAGCTCTTGAACATCATTTTCTCTGTCTTCCCTCAGGTGCTGAGTTCACTGGACCAGGAAGAGTTTCGACAGGTAGGTCACTCACAGGCAACAACAGATTACGATGCAGGGTTCTTGTTTTCTGCTTGTCTCCACTTTCTTGATACACAACGTACACAGGGTTTTCTAATACCTGTTCTTTGACTAGGTATATGGCTCTTTCCCAATACGACCTTAGCTTTCCAGGACCACCTCGTTCGCTGAGGTTCCTCACAAGCACTCTGTCTCCAGGTAGCAGGGCAGATCCTTTCATCTTTTGGTCGTAATATGACTTGCCTCTGGCACTTGACTGCTTGCTGTTCTCGCTTGCAATGTGATAAGCCTCGGACATTCTCTTCGCCCACTTCTGTGCATACCCTTTTGGTGTGACTGGGTCTGTTTCTTCCATCAACCCAAATAACAGATCAACTGGCAGGCGTGGGTGATGGCCAAAGAGCAGATAATGTGGCGAGTAGCCAGTGGCCTCATGCCGGGTACAGTTGTACGCATGTACCATTTGTGGTAGATGGTCTTTCCAGCGCTCCTTTTCTCTGTCTGCCAGCGTTCTCAGCATTTGCAATAAGGTGCGATTAAACCTCTCTGCTGGGTTGCCTTGTGGGTGATATGGTGACGTTCTGGAATGTCCAACTCCTGAGAGTTTGTGCAACGTCCGAAACAGTTAATTCTCGAACTCACGACCCTGGTCGTGGTGCAGCTTGGCCGGATAACCAAAGCGTGGGACGAAGTCGTTATATATGCGTTCTACTGCGGTATGACCTGACTTGTTCTTCGTAGCGTACGCTTGTGCAAATCGCGTGAAGTGGTCAATTACAACCAGGATGTATTGATAACCTCCCTTGCTAGTCTCAAGGTGTAGGTAGTCAATGCAGACGAGTTCTAGAGGGAAGCTTGTCGTTATACTGCCCATAGGAGCCCGCAAGTGAGCGACAGGTTTCTTCTGTTTGATGCATGGGCACCTCCTGGTAACATAGTCCTCAATCTCCCTCTTCATATAGGGCCAGTAGAACCGTTCTCTAGCCAGGTTGAGCACCCTCTCCGTACCAACATGTCCCATCTCGTCATGAAGATGTTTCAATGCCACAGGTCTGTATTTTGCAGGTAGGACAAGCTGCTGTCTGGAATCAGTCCGTCTGTACAGGAGTTCATTCTCCAAGTGTAGCTTACTCCACTCATGTAAGAGCTTCCTGGTATGTACATTGGCTGCTTTCCGTATCTCATCAGTGAGTGCTGCACTTGTCTCCTTGAACTTCACGATCTCTCCAATAGCCGGGTCTTCTCGCTGTGCTCTCACCAGCTCATCATGGCTTATTGTTGGCAGGAGTGCAGGTAGCTGCTGTCTGGTGTTCAGAGAGGAGATGTGTAGGGCAGCGATCCAGGCGACATCTTTCCTCTGAGCCGCTCTGTTTCCCTCCCATGTTGCACACACCACATCTTGGGTTAACTCCTCAGTGCAAGCGGACATGTATCTGTCAATGTCTAGCGGGATCCGTGACAGCGTATCTGCATCAATGTTTACCTTGCCCGGGTGATACTTCACATCAAAACAGAAATCAGACAGTTCTCCTACCCATCGATACCCAACGGCATTTAGCTTGGCACTGCTCATGATGTAGGTGAGCGGGTTATTGTCTGTATATATCGTGAAGTGAGGGGCGTAATACAGGTAGTCCCTGAACTTCTCACACACTGCCCATTTCAAGGCGAGAAACTCCAACTTCCCACTGTGTAGGTTGTAGTTTCTCTCTGCAGGGGTTAATGTTCTCGAACCATACCCAATGGCCCTTAACTTCCCCACTTGCTGCTGGTACAGGATCGCTCCGAGGCCCTGCTCGGACGCATCGGTATGCAGCACGAACGGCTGGTTGAAGTCGGGATAGGCCAGTACCGGTGGGCTTGTGAGCATGTCCACGAGTCGCTCAAGTGTCATCTGATATTCTCTTGTCCACTCTACAGGAGTTCTGGAGGATAGCTGCGGTCCTTTGGACTTCCCTTTGCATGTCAGGGACCCTTGCATCTCAGGCTTTACTTGCAGTAGTTCATAAAGAGGTCTGGCAATCCGTGAGAAGTCCTGGATGTACGATCTGTAGTAGCTTAGGAATCCGAGAAGGCGTCTCATGTCTCCCACTGTCTGTGGAGTCTTGGTCTTAAGGGACACCACTGCCTCCAGATCCTTTGGGTCAATTCTGACTCCCTCGGCTGACACCAGCCTCCCCACATACCGGACTTCTCGACGAAACAGTTCGCATTTCTCAGGCTTCAGTTTGACGCCATGTTGTTGGAGCGCTTTAAGGACCTTGCGTACTGTCTCCACGTGTTCTTGAAATGACCTTGCGTAGCATAGGACATCGTCGAGGTAGGGGATGCAGTACTCGTCCCTCAAGGGGCCTAGCATCTCTTCCATGCTCCGCTGGAAGGCTGCGGGTGCGTTAGTGAGGCCGAATGGGATACGTACCCACTCGTAGAGCCCCCAGGGTGTGACGAAG
Source organism: Entelurus aequoreus (assembly GCF_033978785.1). Classification (NCBI taxonomy): domain Eukaryota; kingdom Metazoa; phylum Chordata; class Actinopteri; order Syngnathiformes; family Syngnathidae; genus Entelurus; species Entelurus aequoreus. The sequence continues at coordinate 18,840,019 of NC_084746.1, read as the reverse complement.
GCCGTCAGGTGTCTGGACCTCTGCTCCACAAACCCCTGGTGGTAGGCTTTTCCCTGGTCCAATATGCTAAACCAGGAATAGCCACCAAGGGAGTCTGTTAGGTCCTGGATACGGGGTAACGGATGTCGGTCTGGTACGGTCTTCTGGTTGAGAAGGCGGTAATCTACGCAGAGGCGCAGCGTTCCATCTTTTTTTCCGAACACACACCATTGGTGCCGAATAGGAGGATGTGGATTTCACTATCCACCCCTTTGCCAGGAGATCCTGGATGTATTCTTTGACCTCTCTGAGCAATGGCTTTGGGATGGTAGAGTACGCTCTCTGAACAGGAATGTCGTCTTTGAGATTGATCGCCATCTCCAAACTTGGAATACAGCAGATATCATCGCTGTCTCGTGAAAAAGCTGCCGATTCTTCATACAGCATCTTCTTTACTGTCTCTTGCTGTTTCTCTTCTAGGTGGGTGATATCAACTGGGGGGTCCCACAAGGAAGGACTTTCATCAGCCGATGAAGTGGTGACACTGTTTATCTTCACGTCGACCCCCAACCGGTACGTTTCAGTGTTGTCAGGGGAGTATGTTTCAACTACTTTTGCTATTGTCTGAACATTTCCCAGGGCAGTCTTTCGAGGCAGAGTGATGTCATGCTTAGTATTGTTTCCAACTGGCACTGTCACATATGGTCGCTTCTGGTTCTGTATTTCGAGCAAGCCTTCACCCACATCAAGTTGTTCTAGTGGCACGCTGCACTCGTCTGGCGCAAACAAGAGAGGGCTAGATGGACTCATGCTGGGTGGGACTTTGCACTTTATCCATGAAACCTGACCAGCAGGGATGACCATGTCATGTTGGCCTAGCCTCAGGCGTCCGTGTTGCATGCTGGGTGTTGTGATGGATACACAGCTCACTATGGCCTCTGCTTTGTCAGTTGTGATGGAGATGGCCCCGCAGAGTAAAGTAATCAGTGTTGGGATGAGTTTCTCTGGTTGCCCCCGGATCAGTTCCTCCACGACATTGAAACCAAGCAGCGGTCTCTCCAAAGCCATGCTACTCACGAGGAATGGGACACTGATCAACAGGTTAGGGTCTTCACTACCAGGTAAGTTTACTGTTACTGCTACCCAACCATCAAATGGGATGAGGTCTCCATTCACTGCATATACTCCCAGCTCATCCTCTTCTTCCATCAGCTCAGTGAGCGGCTGGGTCTCAAGATGAGGGAAGTGTTTGTCTTTCCACGCCCGGTCAATCATACTCACTTGGGCCCCAGTATCCAACAAAGCATTCACAGCTAGCCCATTCAGGTGACATTGAATTAGCCCTTTTCTCCCAATTAGTCTTGCAACTAGTTCATTTTTCGCATTCAGTGGGTCTGATGATGGCAATTCAGCGATTATATTTCTCTGTCCATGTCTCTGTTTCGCACAGGCTACTACTGGAGAGATACATAGTGAAGGTTTTGTTTTGGTTGTGTCCTCTGTATTAGTCTGGCTGTCTTGGACACCACGGTGCTGGGGCGGTTGGTGTCCGATCACTGGTTTCCCCCTTGCAGTGACCGGCTCCAGTTTCCCTGGTTCTTCTGTCTTTTTAGACACCCCACAGCCCTGTGACCTTCTTCACCACAGATGAAGCAATGGCGACAAAGTGACAGGCCCTGCTCCACACACTTAGGACAGCCACTAGTCCTCTCTCTCCCAGCAGTCGTCGATTTCCTCTGGGGACATTGACACGACTGTTCTGGTGGTTGTACCTGTGTTGGTTGTTTCATTGAGTCAACCACCTTGGTAAGTGCCTCAATCTTTGCTGACAGCTGTTGAATAATGTCCATTCCAACTGTCTGTTCAACATTCTGCTGCTTAGCACCTTGGGCTTGTGCTGCATTTGCCTCGAGTTGTGCACTGTGGGCTTTAGTTGGGTTTTGGCGGGGTGTTAAGCCCAACCTCTGTTGCCTCTCACTCTCTTCAGTGGTTATTCTCATCACATGCTTAAGGATCACCTCATCTTTCACATTGTTGTCTGAGAGGAGGGGTTTTAACTCCCGGCGGATGTCATTGTGTCTGTGCCCCTGATACACTGTGTGTAAGAAAATGTCTTGGACAGTCTCTTTGCTGTACTTGATGTTTGCATCCGGAAGGCGTGATGTAAACAGTATCTTCTGTTTGAGGCCAATTACTCTGTAAAGGAACTGCTGGGGTGTTTCATTGTCATTCTGTTTCGCACACATCAACTCTTGAAACAGTTCAGTGCTATCCTTTTCTCTGAGGTGGGACTGCAAAAACCCTTTCAGTTCCTCAACAGTCACATCATCTTTGTTACTCAACATATCCTTGAAACTGCCAGGTTTAATAATCCTGAGCACAGACCTGACAATTTCAGAGTCACTGAAACCCTCTTGGATTCCCTCATCAATCTGTCGGCACACATTACCGTATGTAATGTCTGATGTGTTATCGCCAATTTGACCCCCTTGAATTTTGAATTCTCTTCGGTGAAGATAAGAGAGTTCTCTGAGGGAGACCACCTTCTCTTCTGGCTGATGAGTATTGTGTGCAGGTTGGTAGCAAGTGTGTGGCGTGTATGAAATGTGTGGTGTGTATAAATCTTTGTTCCGTACAGCTGGTGGTGTGAGTGAATGTTGTGAGGTGAGTGACTGTGTGGTAGGTGTGTCAATATATTGTTTAAGTTGTTCCCCAAGCTCCGCATAGCTTAATAACATTCTTTGTAGCTCAACATTTTGTGCAGCACCAACTGAATCAGGCAAACCAGTATCAATGTTATCACTGATTGGGGTAACATGGTCTGAATTTACAGTAGTAGTGTTAATGGAGTCATTTGACTGAGCAGGCATGGCTGCACTGGTTACCACTGCCTGAGTAGAATCAGTTGGCCCCACATGAACACTAGCATCAGCCTCAACGGTATTACTTTCAACAGGTTTTACAAATTTTACCACTTTTTGAGACTGTAATGCAGCATCAACAACATCTTTCAGAATCAAAAAATCTGTCATACCTTCGTCTTCTTTGTTAAGGTGATGCTCGCTATAAATAAACTCACAGATGTGATCAAAGCAGCCCTCGTGATCTTCTTTCTCCAGTTTTGGCTGTTCTTCTCCTGGCACTGGGCCCACGTGGTTGGCAATGTCAAAGAGGTTGCTTGGTGACAGGCAGAACAGGCTCTTCTTAATGTCCCACATTAATCTCTTCCTTTCTCCGTCAGCCATTGGTCCTCTTCTCCTCTTCCTCACGTCAGACACCCACAGTCCAGCAAGTTGACACAGTCTCTACTTCTGTCAAACAATCACCGTGATGCTCACACCTGTCCTTTTTCCCCAGCATTCATCAATTGCAGCGGCCGCGCAGCTCTCGATGTCATCTATTGTAGTGGATCAGCTTCCAACCTTGGCCTGTAGGTGGCGCCGGATCCCGGACGAGCCCCCAAAAAACTGTTACAGGTCCCGGCTTGGGTACCTGGTTACAGCTTATAATTATCCTGCAGTATGGACACAAGGATCACAAATTGAAACGTGTTGTCGCTTTCCCAAATTCCACTGGATTGTGTTTTTATTGAACCACACAAAATATATTATGTCTCTTTCTTTTGTTTTTTTCCATTGTCTTTTCAATGTTCATATTTTTGGTATTATCACAATGACAATCAATATAACAATTATTCTGTCATTATTCAAATTCACACTACATGACACATAACACCATTCTCATTTTACATCATTTGTTCTCCTCATCAATATCTCTCATTTTCATTTCCGGCATAATACTGTTACTACAGTGTCCGCATCATTGTAGTATCACTACATAGCTTTGGCAAAGCCCACGTGTGAGTAGCTGCACCACTACAGTGCACACAGAAAGCAGACAGTGGCTAATGCTAACAACATTGGCAGAACTGGACCAATAAACAATATAGAAAGTTATAATACAAAAACAAACTCATATTGTACACATTTAGGCTCATTGCACTTGTCACTTTTACAGAAGTGATTAGAAAAATATTAATAGAAAAATAAACTGCAGCAGCCCACTTTGCATTACATTACAATGTCCCAAAACGAACACCAAACGTCATCATCCTCACATCAAACTAAAGCTCAGTGACTGCACTTTATCACACAATTATTTGTGTTTCAAATATAGCTGCTTTAAGGTCATTACTAACCTGCAGTATGGACACAAGGATCACAAATTGAAACGTGTTGTCGCTTTCCCAAATTCCATTGGATTGTGAAGTTTGGGCGGAAGTACGTCAGTGTACAGGAGACTCCCACGGTGAAACAGACCTACACTGCCCCCTGCTGTCAGTAGTTAGCTGTTGTTTAACAATCTGTTGGTATCCTAGTGTCACTATTAAATATTATTCACCTGAATATTATCAAAACAAATTTTAAAAATACACAATAACAACTTTTTGTGGGTGTCACACATACACATGTACACATACACACACATATATATATATACATACATACATACATATATACATACATACATACATACATACACATACATACAGTTTGTCAGCCCCGACAACCACCACCACGCGCGCGCGCTGCCACCAGTCACAACATCAGCCACCCCCCTGCGCCAGACCCAGCAGCCACGAGCGCCCACACCACAAACAAACTAGGCACAGTTTCTATATATATCAGTGGCGTGCGGTGAGGTTAATGTCTGGTGAGGCACGACTGCATCATCACAGTCAGATTTACAAACATATGAACCTGCAGTGCAGGTGTACCTAATGTTGTGTCCCTGCGGTCGTTCGCGGCTCCTGCAGCGCGAGCATTGTTGTTTTTGCACTTTTTGGCTTCTTGTTAAGTGACTTTTTTTGGGTGGATTCGGTCTTGCACTTGGAGGGTTTGGGTTTGGGCTTTGGTTGCTGTGGCCGCGGCGCTCCCGTCGGGCGGTACTCTGCGGCGGAGGTGCTTGGCACCAGGAGGCGGGGTTATGAGACGAGCCTCCAGTTTTATGATCGCTCAGCACAATAAATACGTTACACACATACAGTTGTTGACAAAATACACTGTACATTATATACCTCAGCTAACTAAACTATGGAAATGTATAATATAGTTCATATAGCAATACGGTCTCACTGCACAGCAGGCCAGCAGTTAGCCGAGTCATTGCGCACAATCCATGTTGAGGCACAAATCAGTGACGTGCCTCAACTGGCTGCTGATCACCGCACCGTCTCTTCTCAGTATTTGAACGGCGAATGTGAAAATAAAAATAAAGATAATCTAAAACTGGTGAAGTTAAATGGAAAATAACTTTAGTATAATCACTGGATACACATAACAATTTAATTTATTTTTTTTTCTTTTTACTTTTTTTCTTTCTTTCCATGATGGCAGGTGAGGCCGTGCCTCCCCTGCCTCTAGTGACGGCACGCCACTGATATATATATATATATATATATATATATATATATGTATGTATGTATGTATGTATGTATGTATGTGTGTGTGTGTGTGTGTGTGTGTGTACAAAACGTTTGGACACCCCTGATGAATGCAGTTTGGCTGAAGATGGTGCCTGAAGATTCACTAAAGCAGGGGTCACCAACCTTTTTGAAAGCAAGAGCTACTTCTTGGGTTCTGATTAATGCAAAGGGCTACCAGTTTGATACACACTTAAATAAATTGCCAGAAATAGCCAATTTTCTCAATTTACCTTTAACTCTATGTTATTATTAAGAATTAATGATATTTACACTTAATTGAACGGTTTAAAAGAGGAGAAAACACGAAAAAAATGACAATTCAATTTTGAAACGTAGTTTATCTTCAATTTCGACTCTTTAAAATTCAAAATTCAACCGAAAAAAAGAAGAGAAAAACTAGCTAATTCGAATCTTTTTGAAAAAATTAAAAAAATAATTTTTGGAACATCATTAGTCATTTTTCCTGACTAAGATTAATTTTAGAATTTTGATGACATGTTTTAAATAGGTTAAAATCCAATCTGCACTTTGTTAGAATATAGAACAAATTGGACCAAGCTATATTTATAACAAAGACAAATCATTATTTCTTCCAGAACAAAATTTTTTTTTTAAAAATTCAAAAGACCTTGAAATAAGATTTTAATTTGTTTCTATAGATTTTCTAGATTTGCCATAATAAATTTTTTGAATTTTAATCATAATAAGTTTGAAGAAATAATTCACAAATTCTATTCGTCAAAAAAACAGAAGCTAAAATTAAGAATTAAATTAAAATGTATTTATTATTCTTTACAATAAATAAAAAAAATACTTGAACATTGATTTAAATTGTCAGGAAACAAGAGGAAGGAATTTAAAAGGTAAAAAGGTATATGTGTTTAAAAATCCTAAAATCATTTTTAAGGTTGTATTTTTTCTCTAAAATTGTCTTTCTGAAAGTTATACGAAGCAAAGTAAAAAAATTAATGAATGTATTTAAACAAGTGAAGACCAAGTCTTTAAAATATTTTCTTGGATTTTCTAATTCTACTTGAGTTTTGTCTCTCTTAGAATTAAAAATGTCGGGAAAAGCGAGACCAGCTTGCTAGTATATAAATAACATTTAAAAAATAGAGGCAGCTCACTGGTAAGTGCTGCTATTTGAGCTATTTTTAGAACAGGCCAGCGGGCTACTCATCTGGTCCTAACGGGCTACCTGGTGCCCGCGGGCACCGCGTTGGTGACCCCTGCACTAAAGTCTCATCAGAGATTTTGGGAGGCTTAAAGGGAGGGAAAAGGACGGAGTGTGAGAAATGTTGTCATTTTCTAGTTGAAGGGATTACAGTGCTCTCTCTTATTCCCTTGGCGTGGCCCAGCGTGACAGTGGTGTGGAGATGAACACTTGACATGCTTGGCATCTTGCAAGCAGACCCCTTCAGGCAACCAGGCGCTCTTTCTTTGAACAGCGAGTCATTAGCGCATGAACTTTTTCCTGACGTCAGTTATTTTAGTGCAATGAATGCTTTATCGAATTTACAAATGGCAAAACCTTTAGAGCACATCAAGAGACCCATGAACGCCTTCATGGTTTGGTCCAGGGGGCAAAGACGCCAGATGGCACAGGACAACCCGAAGATGCACAACTCTGAAATCAGCAAGAGGCTTGGCGCAGAGTGGAAGAGGCTCACGGACGCCGAGAAGCGTCCTTACATCGACGAGGCGAAGAGGCTGCGTGCTCAGCACATGAGGGAACACCCGGACTACAAGTACAGACCCAGGCGCAAACCTAAAACTCTTTTCCAGAGGGAGCGCATCGTATTCCCGCTGCCTCCCGTGGAGCACTTGAAGGGTTTCTCCGTGGACTCCTTACTCATTCACAGGGATAAAACAGCGCCGTTCGTGCAGGCGTCTTCGTCGGCGCTGCTGGACATAAACACCGGGGCTGTCCAGCGGATGGCGGAGTTCCAGCACCCTCGGCGCACCTTTGGATACCACACCGGAGGGGTGGCGGGGTGCCTCGGACAGCTCACCCAGGCGTCACCCGGAAACCCCTGCGTGGTGCCGTGTAACTGTGCGGCCTGGTCTGCCGCCGGTCTGCCGCCCCAAGTGGCTTACATACTCCTCCCGGGAGGGATGAGCCAAGCCGCCATGGACGGGTACTCATCACCCGGGTCCTGTGCGTAACGGACGCACCGGAGGGTCACCTGACTCCGCGACGACGCGCACAAATTAAGGTGGAAATGCGATTTAAATAAACATGTTTTAAACTATACACACATCATCCACAATTAGTAAATTCAAGTGTTTAAAAAAACTAAGTTCTTTAATGCCAACAAATAACACGAAGCAAGTTGTTTTTTTTCCTAAAATGATTTGATCTCTTTACTTTGAATGATATGTAATTTCCAAACTCTGTTTAATGCAAACATTTATCATATTGCAGCAACTTGGTTATGTTCTTTAAAAGGTGTTCTTCTGAATCCTATCAGACACATTTATGTTTTTAATCCTTATGAGGCTTTAAAATGTGCAATTTGTACAATTAAATGATTCTGTGGAACACTGAAAGCTTACTCGTCATCTTTCGCCATGTGCTTTTAAATCATATTCTACAATTGTTTAGTCTTATACATTAAGCCTTTTCAAGCAAAAACGGATAAATAACCTAATTATATCAATATTACAGTAATATCAGCCACTAGGCCGGACCAATCAGAGTGCACTGTTGAGTATCGTAACCACTGATTGGCTCAGCTTCAGGTAGAGTTGTTATATTGGATGAAGTGTGCCAAGGTGATTAAGGCTGTTATTTCCCGTCTAGAGGGCTCTCAATATTGAACATCCCATTTAGAAGGTAGCATCAATCAATCAAAGTTTATTTATATAGCCCAAATCACAAGTGTCTCAAAGGGCTGCACAATCCAAAACGACATCTTCGGCTCAGATAAGCAGGTACTTTAATGTCCTAGCTGTGAAAATGTTTGATTTATAATGAAAGATTCCTACTAAACAAGGAATGACTGTATTTCTATTTTTTAGAATCCACAAGCAAAAACAGCAATGCCCCAAAGTGAGAAGCCTAACTCTACAAAAGGCATGTTAGATTTTCTTAAATAAACCGGTGATGCATCTTTACACCACGAGGTGTCACTGTTTACTGATAAAACCAGACATATCTGGTTTGTTGCTAAGCTGGGACCATTCCACTTGAATAACAGAGACGTTGTTGAAAGAAAATCATTTTGTTTACTGTTGCATATTGAAATCTTGTTGACAACAAGTCCAGTTTCTGTCCAAAGCAAACGAAGCAGAGGAACACACACACATCAGAGCTCACTTCCCAACAGTTGGTTTAAGGTGAGGTCTTCACTCAAGTGTTCCACGGCCAATACTTCTGCTTTAGGACAGCAACTTGGAACCATTCCATCTTTTGTCATTCATATTCTATTGCAAGCACTATTAGAAAAAAAAGTTGACAAGAAATCCAAAAGGAAAGAAAATCCGGCTGTTATTTGCTGTATTCCTTGAAAATGTAAAAGTGATTTTTCCAGGTATAAAATTTGAGACTTCAGCAGCTATCTAACGATGCTAATAGGAGTATCAATGGCAAAATACCTACAAGGCACATTTCACCACAACTGTTTTTTTCTCGACCCAGTCTATAATCAATGTTTCAAATGTAGATGATGTGGCGAAAACAAATTATGTCATAAACTGTCCCTTTAACTATAGAAAATAAAGGTTTATATCCGGTCTAACTTCTCACTCAAAAACTCCTCCACGCTGTCTGTGTTCCACTTGAGGATGCTGAGTTCCTCGGCGATGTTCCCGTTGTCGTCCATAAGCTTGAGTACAGGGTCGGAGCCGCGCACATACTGAGAGGGAGCGGGAGGAAGAGGACAGGGGTGTTAGCAATACAGCCTTGCCCTCAAGAAAAACAGGAAGGATCTCAGGATGCCACAAAACACACACCTTGACCTGAAGACCCTTGAACATCTTCGGCTTGTCGCTCCTGACAAAAGCTGCAGTAATTGAAAGAAGGACAACAGAAGTGAGCAGTGAGGCATGATTAGGTCAGGCGCGGGTCCATTAGTTCTATCTTGGTAGTGTAATTAGCGACAGCTGCAAACCCTCCAGAGGACACTGCATCTTGAGGAGACACATGCAGGACAGCTACAGCTGTAGTAAACAAATGGCGGACATATGGCACAGACGGCCACCGACACGTCTTTAACGGAACAGAAGAGCTGCAGTTAATGATCAACGTAACGCGACACTGAATAAAAGCTGCGCTGTGGTGGTCCTCTCTTAAAACTAACCTTCCACAAGACCACCCATGCAGAAAGGGATTCTGGACAATCTACAGGTCCTGGACTAGACCCCTTTAATTTGTAATACGAATGAAATACGAAGACTCAAAACAAATCCAAAAGTCAAACCCACATTTCACTTGCTGACCCGCGACTACATTTATGTGCGTATGCCCACACCAACACACTTTTGGTAAATTAGTATGTGGAGTCAAACTACTGAACTGATTAAAGAACTTAATTAAGCAATGTACTAATGAGTCAGTTTAAGAAAGAGCTCAAGCATGTGGTCATAGAACCATCATTCCTTGTTTATCCAACTCGTCGTGACTTCTAAAATCTGTATTTATTTGCTCCTTAGACAATGTTTATCAGACATAACTAGGGATGATACTCGAAACCGGTTTTCCCGGTTGTTTGATAAGAAAAGAACCGAGTCCTCGGACTCAAATCCCTTTTTGAGAACCGGTACCCGTTATCGAGACCACTATAGTAAAGAAAAATAGTTGGTTCTTTATTCGAATCCCTCGGAACGAATCCCGTCCCGACCAGAAATGCCCCGTGAGACATCACAAGAAATTACGTCACGTAGCTCAGTCATTAGGCGCAGATAGGGAAAGCGGAAAAACAATGCACCGGAAAAAGTGCTCCAAGGTGTAATTAAGTTCAAAACAAAAGGTATAATCCAATGAATAACTTTACTGAGAGATTTGAGCAGGGTACAAACACATGACGAACACTTTTACGACCAACCGGAAACATAGCAACCAGGCTAGCAACGCACCTCCTTTACGGCAGCTGTCGCAACGTTCTTAAAGCAACCGCAGCACATACTGTACATATATATACAACACATCTCCCTTTTTTAACTTTTGTTTTTCTTTCCTTGTAAACAAAACAAAATCACACTGTATATGTGTTGTCTGTCTAATTATAAATAATGCAGACGAGGCGTGTTGGCTGACTTCTTGACGTTTACTTTCACAGCGTGCTCATAACCTCATTCTTAGCTACCGGGTGGCGACATGCAACAACACTTTTCGGGGCTACTCATGCTCGTCACTCCCGTTGCATGCTGGGTAGTGTAGTTGTTATATTCCCTAGCCTAGCTCATAACATCACATATTTCCCCCTATAAAGAAATAATGTTAACTCGATAAAGTGTATTTCTTTTTTTAGCTTTAACTTTTCATTTTTTAGCATTGTAACCACATTTGCAAACAACTTTTCTCTTCATAGAATTTTCTTTCAATAAAGAAATAAAGTGCAAAAATGTCAAAGCATCATAACAAACAGTTATGTCAAATAGCAGCAGAAGTGCACTTTTTGGAGAGCTGTATTATTTTAAGTTTTGTGCCCAAGGGACTGATTTGATTTAACACTATATTATTATTTATACACCTATAGTGATCACAGAGACAGGTTGTTTTTGTGTTACTGTATATATTTGTTTTTCTGAAAAATCCCACTTAATATACTTTGGGTAACAACAGTCAATATTTTTTTTTTTTTTTTTTTTTTTTTAGGGGGGTAACAGTCAATATTTATTTATTTATTAGATTTTATTTTTTTCTTATATAATAAAAGTGAGCTTTTGTTAAACCAAATATTGTGTGTTTTTTTCCATATACAACAACCTATCTGGAACCGATAAGAGAATCGATTAGGAATCGGGTCGATAAGAGGATTCGATAATAGGCTCGAACTCGATAATTTTTTATCAAACATCATCCCTAGACATAACTCATGTGTTTATGTTCTTGATTACCTGAATAAGATATGTATTATCACACATTTAGTCCCTGTTAAGAAATGATAACACAAAAACAAGTCAAACCCAGGAAGTGAACAGACATTATGTAATTAGAAAAAGAGAAGGAGTAGGCTAGGATTAAATAAACTCTGCTTCTTCCTACCACCTTTGAGCAAAGTGTAAACAAGTGCTATTTCTTAACTATCAGGGGACAATGGCTGACTTGTTTATTATTTCAGTACATTTTTGTTGGATTTTGGTCATAATTCTTGTTGCGTCACTCCATTATGGGTTATACTTGTATAGCATTTTTCTACCTTCAGGGTACTCAAAGCGCTTTGACATTACACCTGATTTTTTCTAAGAGGTTTACATTTTATGTTAAATTCTAAAATGTCAATGTCCATGTGTTTCCCAGGCGTAGCATACACTGGCAGTTATTCAACAACACACCAAAGTCAAACAGGACATTACAGTCCTCCATTTTTCAAAGGGCATAAAAACATTCTGAATACATTTGTTTACCCTTATTTTTGCTCAAATCACAATCAGCTTCAGCTCTAAAAAGAAATACCAGATACCAAACATGTAATGGTTGTTACTTTAACCCTTTAAAAGGCCTTTTAATCAAACGTCACAGTTTTTACTTAGTATACATTTGCGTATCATGAATTGTTTTACTGACCTGTGACATAATATGATTAAAAGGCCTACAAAAGGGTGACTTTTTTTTCTTTTTAACATGTTTTAACGTGCATGTCCAAAGACATGCACCTGGGGATAGGTTGATTGGCAACACTAAATTGACCCTAGTGTGTGAATGTGAGTGTGAATGTTGTCTGTCTGTCTGTGTTGGCCCTGTGATGAGGTGGCGACTTGTCCAGGGTGTACCCCGCCTTCCACCCGAATGCAGCTGAGATAGGCTCCAGCACCCCCCGTGACTCCGAAAGGGACAAGCGGTAGAAAATGGATGGATGGATAACATGTTTGATATTTTTGTTTATGACTGAGTTTATTGAGAAATTTGAGTTAAAAAAAAGTACAAGTATATGTTTAAAACCTTAAGAAATTGTACGCCCTGTTTGGACATGAAAATAATATACCGTACTTTCTGGACGATATAGGGCGCACCGGATAATAAGGCGTACTGCCGATGAGCGGGTCTAGTCAGGTCTGTTTTCACACAAAAGGCGCATTAAAGGGGTCATATATTTATTTCTTTTCTAAATTGAAAACACTTCCTTGTGGTCTACATAACATGTAATGGTGGTTCCTTGGTCAAAATGTGCATAGATTATTTTTACAGATAATCTTCAAGCCGTTTTCTGACAGTCGCTTCAGGATGCGTCGTTTTGTGGGTGGTCTTATTTACGTGGCTCACCTTCGTCAACTTTGTTGCACCGGTGTAGCGTGCAAGGACGGGAGTCGAAAAATTGTCAAAAGATGGACCTAACTGTTAAAATGACATTTAGACTTTACTTAAATCAATAACTGAGCAGCATCTCCATCTCGTGGCTCACTAGTGCAATAACAACGCCGAAAATGTGTCCCGTGATAAAACGTCCGACCGGAACCCTCTTATAACTAAAGTTCCTTGGGTAGATAATGTAAACTCACTACACCTGTATGTTTTAATGCTTTCATGGCGAGTTTACTGACAGATATAAGTAAGAACTTTACAATACTTTATATTAGAAATGGCAACAGTAGAGGATGAATGTTCCATAACAAGAAGATAGAGAAAAAGAAAAAGCTTATCGACTATGGTGTCGACACGGACTAAAAAGACGGAGGCGCACAATTTTTCAGGACTTATGCAGATCCCAAATACAGTTTAGCAGGTACCAGAGGGTAAGAAAAGTTGATTTTGAATAATATTGCGAAACAAAACGCCAGATAATATGTCTTACCTTATCCACACACCATAATAATACTCGTATGTTGACGCACAGTACAATCCATCAAGCGGTGCGGCTTCATAGCTTACCAAAGTCGTACTCAAACATTTTGATAGATTTTTGAGCGCCGTGTGTAATGTTGTATATTTTCAATGGAACATATAAAATGTTGGTGTTTACTTGAGTCATATTGCCATCATATTGCACTCTACATGTATCTCTTACGTTTAACTGCCATCTACTGATCACACTTATCATTTCACCATGTACCGAATAAAATTGCTTTGAGGTCGGTAAGCAAAACCAGATTTATTCTGTACATTAGGCGCACCTGGTTATAATGCGCACTGTTGAGTTTTGAGGAAAATTATTTTAACTGCACCTAATAGTCCGGAAAATACGGACCAGTAACATTATCTGATCAAAAGGCCTTCAAAAGTGTCAAAAAAATACATGTTTGATATTTTTGTTTAAGACTGAAGTTTAAGGAATTTGAGCAAAAAAGTAGAAATTAATGTGTCAGACCGGAGGACTTTTATGTCCTGTTTGACTTTGAAGATAATATAATTGAATGTCCAAAGAGGATTACTGTAATTTTATAACGCTTGTTGGAAATAAACTAAACCATTACGTTTTCCTCATTCTGAATTTTACTTGAACCAGCAAGCAAAACACGTTTTGAATAAATGTGCAAATTGCACCATCTTATCTTTGACATTACAGTTGAGGCAGCAAAATGCACTTCTCTTTATAGACTCAGGCTGCGCGATAAAACAATATCAATAAATATCGCGATAGGCACATAATCGATAACTGCCTTCAATAAAACATTTGATAATGTATATTTCTTCTCAGTCCTAAAAAACTGGAAGTTGCGAAGCAAAGTTGCTTGCATGAACAAAGGCACTCGGTAACCCAGCAACACAGGAAGTGATCACTGATCTGTGGGGGAGACATGCTTACAGCCAATGAGGTAAATGGTAACTATCAGGTTTGGTTGCGCCATCTTGTTTTCTCGCGATTAATTCTTTGCATGGAGTGAGAAGGGAAAGTAAAAATGAGTGCTGCATTGAGCGAAAAAATTATTGATAAAACACTATGGCAGTTTTTTGTATGTTTTTAAAGCAGATGGTAGTCAGACCAATGTGGTCTGTAAATGACCCAAGGCGCTTGCCACCAAAAAGATCGCGAAAAGACCACACTACCTTAGCCGCGCTCACCCTTGTGCACAGTTGTAACTTCCTTGCACGAAACCTTCAGAAAATAGTTATTCTCGTGTTTCTCTGTTTACATTTTCACTTTGTACTACAATGGAACCTCGATTTACGAGTGCCTCTATTGGCAAACTTTTTGGTTTACGAATCTTTACGTCACGCCAAATATGCCTCTGTGTGCGAACCATGTCTCAGCGTACGAATACTTCATTCCTTTTGCATGACCCTTGAAGACATTGGGGACTGCCATTTTGATGACATCACTTCCTGTACACGCAGACACGGACATTTTGAAGAGCTTCGCTGGCGAGCAGCACTTGCAACTGGTTTATTTCCACAATTGTCGTACCTTGCGCTGGTCAGAGCTGTGTCAGCCTGTCTCAGAGATCACTTTTTGTGTTTAGAAACACTTTCAATGTGTCCAAACTCTCACAGTCACGCTGTATTGCTTTGGGTTGCCCGACAACCGCTTTGAGCTAGCATTTTACCAAGTTAGCCTTCGGCTTGCGGCACCTTCAGTTAGAGGACTTTACCAGCAAAGGGGGCTTTGTTCCGCAGCAGGGTTTTAATTGTGATGAGACCGAAAAATATGCCACAGCGGACCTTAATTACAGCAAAGGAGAAGGCACTGCTGGGACACAAGCCGATGAAGGATCGCCTCACACTGCTAAGTTTGTGCTAACGCTAGCAGTGAGTGACTACGTGAAGCCACTGCTCACTTATCACTCTGAAACTCCAAGAGTGTTCAACAATGCCACAAATATTTGCAGACACAAAGTAAAATAATTTATATATTAATATGTATATTTATATAAAATTATATATGTATGTTATATATATATATATATATATATATATATATATATATATATATATATATATATATATATATATATATATATATATATATATATATATATATATATATATATATAAACGCATGTATATATGTGTGTACATTTCAGTGTTTTCAAAGTGTGCAGTTTTTTTACTAAAATAGTCACTTTGTTGAAGCTAGAACCAATTACTCATGTTTACATTGCATCTTATGGGAAACTCTGCTTCACTACACAAACTTTTATGTTTATGAACCATGTTAAAGAACCAATTAAATTCTTAAATCGAACGTCCACTGTATTTTGCTACACCTTATTAAGCATTTCTTACGTATTCCTTATTTTTGCACCTTTAAGAGGCTAATGTAAAGTGTTCAATGTGATGTTCCAATTTTGTTTTGAGCGTTTTCCATGGTGGTGTTGACGTTTCCTTTCTGCCTTGATAGCTGAGGGGTTTATAATCAGAGGAAGATTACATTATGAAAAATTATTTTTCACAATTAATATATTTCTATCCGGGTCCTTATTTTTGAAAGGTCATAAATAACATCAATAATTTTTTATATTGACCGATAAAAATTGCTTATATTGTAATACATTTTTCCGCCATATTGCACAGCCCTAATGGTGAGTAAGGCAATAACGTTTGTATGGTTTGTCAAGACAACTCACCTTGGACTTGAGGGAACCTCCCCAATTTTCATCCACACACCTCAAGGATGGCTCCAGCGTAGAGCTGTGTGGAAGAACAACAAGACACGGTTGTTAAAGCAGGAGATAACCAAGTGCACAAACGCCCACACATGGAGATAAGCGCTGGTCCTGCTGGGGGCATGAAGGCAGCCCAGGAGTCATTAGGAGAACATGTATCAGGGTCAACAGATGGTAGCGTTGGAATCAAACCTCCAGAGTCAATGTTAAGTAAGTTTGAAGAAACTGGAGACTCCAGCTGCGCTTTTGAAAAGGGGAGTGTTAATGTGTTTCGCACAACAGTTGTGACGTATATAACAGAGCTCACGATGTTTCCTTGTGCTCCCGGGGTTTTCAAAAAGAGACAAATGTTTTCTACCACACATCATTCAGGTATTTTTAGAACATCCACATATCCAAAGACGACTCATTACACACCCGGTGCCTCTGTGGTTTTAACAGTCAAACGCATTAAGAGTATATTAACTTTCTAATTAAAACCAGCCAAGTATTGCCTTCATGCAGCTATAAAAAAGGTTTCCTTCCAGCTACAAGCAGAGACAAAAACATGCCAGCCTGTTGATGTTAAATCACAGTCACTCCTGCACTAAAAACACTAATTACCGAAAATTCGGGACTATAAGCCGCTACTTTTTTCCCACGCTTTGTACCCCGCGGCTTATAAACTTGTACGGCTAATTTATGGATTTTTCTTCCCTGACAGCCATAAAGCAAATAGTTCTCATTAAACACATGCAAAGACACTTAAATGGTGTATCCTTGTTTGTGCTATGGCGCCATCTTTTGGACGAGTTCGGTACAATGCCTACAAGTGCCATTTTGTACCGCTTGTTGTTCTCGGGGTCGCGGGGGTGGCCGGAGCCTATCCCAGCTGCATTCGGGCAGAAGGCGGAGTACACACTGGACAAGTGGCATGCCTACAAGTGTTTCCTGCTATTTGAAGCTTTAAACCAGTAGCAGATGTGCCGTTGTGTTTTATAATTGTCCATAGAGTTTCTACTTGAAAGGATTCTTCATTTATCACGTTACAACGTTTGTAAGTTTTACAATACAACCAAAACCATTCTTACTTACTAAAGCGTCCCATGTGTGATGTCTGTAGGAGTGTTTATCATGCATACTTGTATGTGCTATCATAATGTAATGAAGCTTGCATTGTTAGCATTAGCTAATATGCTAACACGTTTAGGAGTGTCTGCGTTAGTATTAGTACCTTACAATGGCATTATTTTTGTATTGTTTCGGTTTTACATATTCCTCAATCAATTCGCCAAAACGTCACAGTGGAGTTATTGAGTCTTTTTAGCTGATTTGAGAGCTAGCTTGCGCAGCTAGTGGGTCCGTGACCATGACTTCTGTTTTATTTGATCAGAATCAGAATCGTTTTATTGCCATTGTTTGAGAACGGGTTCACAAACTAGGAATTTTTCTTGGTGCAATTGTGCAACATATAACACATATAACACAGATTTGGTAATAACAAGAGCTGTAACTGAGCTATCAGATCTTGTTATAGACTTAGAAGGAGTTCAAAGGAGCTACTGTTAGGAGTTATTGTTCATTTACTGCCGTGTTACAGACACAGTTTGGGGACATTTGTGGTATGTAAATGAACATAATACTGTATCTTTATAGAAATTAAATACATTGCCGTCCAACAGGAATCACAGAAACCACTTGTGTCTGTTTTCAATTCATTGACCATCACCACACACATGCACGCAATGAGGACATAACAAAGCTTTGATGAAAAAGTGCATATTGTTGCACCCTAGGGAGCTGAGGTGCTGCTTGATGAATCTCGCCGATCGACCGGATTGTGAGGAAAGGCTTTAATGGCACAGCATTGATGGCCCTGCTGGAATTGTTACAGCAGGATAATTGCTGCTGTCGGGGAGGGGGAGGGGGGAGAGAAGTGATGGGTGACACTGTCTCTACAAGTAGGGAGCATGCGGGGGCCTCAGTGACAACTTCACTAAACGCAAGCGGTTTCTTCATGCACTCGGGCGATGTGTGCCAAAAACATTGCTAAAACGGTAACTGTGCCACGACTGACGAGGAGTGTGTTTCCGGTCGGAAAGCCAACACTAGGACGTTTTAACAGCAGGTCAAGTGTATCCCTCCAAAGCCCAGTCACGGATAAAAACTTCAAACAACATGGAGGTCAGCTCGGTTTTACAGCTCAGTGCATTGACATTTACTTCCTGTTTGTTCAGGCAGCTGCAGTATTTTGTTTTTTTTTTACCTTGCGCGCGCCTAACTGGGCTTCCTGCTGGCAGCAGTGCCTGCAGTCAGGCTGGAGCTTAGTGAGGTTGAACTCCCCGAGCAGGTCGCAGGAACTGCACAGCAGGTTGCTGGAAAAGCCCAGGTCTCTGCAAGCCTCCGACGACAGCTCGGAGCCATACGCCGATAGCTGAAAGGAGATGAAACAGAATATTTAGGCATTGTTCACACTGCAGGTCAATTCCCATTTTTTCCATGTACATTTCTTCAAACCAGACCCGGGCCTCCTTCTTATGTGGATATAAATGTGGCCGATGCGACTGCAGTCTGAACGATCAGGTCGCGTTCATCCATCATCAAAACGGGATAAGCGTCATAATTATTTGCCGAAATAGATGGTTGAAAAATAAATAATTGACAAATGAGCAGAAAACATGCAAAAATAATATGTTAACAACTCACGTCTAGGGCTGCACAATTTTGAGAAAAACACCTCGTTGCGATTTTTCTCTACAAAATTGCGATTCGATTTACGATTTTATACATAAAAATGCGAAAATAACGAGTGATGAAAACATGTTGCTTTTAGACTGTCAATCAACATATTCTTGTTTCAAGGTGCCACACATTAGAACAATATGCAACAATTTACTTTAAAAAATATTTGGCTTCATGCAGACGGACAGAGTTTTTGTCTACATCCCGCTTTTAAACTGATCAATAAAAACTATACAGTGTTTATAATGTAATGTATTCACAATATATAATAGTATGTAAGTAACCATTTAAAAATATATAAACTTGTATTCCTCATTACCGTAGAATTATGTAATTGGAAGGTAAATCACTTGGTTTCCCTAAAAATAAACAAACAAAAATAAAATGGACTCACTTCTGTAAGCAAAAATATAACCTAAATAAATATTGAATATCTTAATGCATTTTTTTCCTAGTTGGAAAAATGAGGTCGGACATTGTCTTTATGTTTTTTTGCTTTCACGACGGCATTTTTGCTCGTTCGTCCGTGTTGATGGGCTCATATTGCCCATCAAATTTTAAGCTGAAATATTCCCACAATGGGACATTTAGGTTTGTAGCCGTATTTTTTTCCTCCTCGTTTGTGGCGCCCCGCTTTCGTCTCCGCCCAGACAAAGGTGGGCCCAGTTTACACTGCACACCAGATCTGATTTTTTTTGCCCTCAAGTGACACAGAACATAATTTTTTTGCCAGTCTAAACGCTCCAAATTGCTTCAAATCTGATCTTTTCACATCACATTCAGGCCACATCAGAAGGTAGTCCAAATTAGATTGGAATCTGATCTTTTCAAATGTGACTTCAGTCTAGGGCTGGGCGATATGGCAAAAAAATGTATCACGATTAATCTTTTCATATCTTCCGATCCCGAATAATATCACAAATAGTTTTTTAATTAAAGCTGATTGTCCCTTGCAGGATTATAGCGAGTATTGCATCCCTACTGTTTACTACTGCAGTATCTTGGAACAAACATTTCCACCAGGTTTGATGGAGGTCATATATGCTAACATTGTGTTCAAATATATAATTGTGTTTAGTGGAGGTGTAACAGTAAAGATAACCCACGCCACGGTCCAACCAAATTTTATGGCCACGATTTTGCTGCTTTTTTGGTACATTTTGTGGGGATAAAGAGAACCACATTTTTGCCTCTCAAAGTTATTTGGTTTTTTTGCTTGTCATCAACAAAATTCTGCAGTAAACAAAGTATCATTGGTAATAATAATAATAATAATAGATTGTATTTGTAAAAAGCACTTTACATTGAGTAAACAACCTCAAAGTGCTACAGTGTATTAAAATAAAAAGATAATTAAAAAAATAAAAAAATAAAAACTAGAACAGCCAAATAGCTAAAACTAGTATGCATACATCTAAAAAAAGGTTGTTTTTTTTTTAAAAACAAGGGTTTTTAAGCCTTTTTTAAAAGCATCCACAGTCTGTGGTGCCCTCAGGTGGTCAGGGAATGTACTGAATACTACAAGACTTTTATTTCAAGTTAACATTTACTAAACAACACTTTCAAATGGTAAATAATTATTTGTATTCTTTAATGACTTGTATACATCAGTACTTCTCACCAGTGTTTTATTTATTATTATTTATATTCTTTAATGACTTGTATACATCAGTACTTCTCATGAGTTTTATTTATTATTTGTATTCTTTAATGACGTGTATACATCAGTGCTTCTCAGCAGTGTTTTATTTATTATTATTAATTTACTTTAATGATGTGTATACATCAGTGCTTCTCACCAGTGTTTTATTTAATATTATTTATATTCTATAATGACTTCTATACAGTTTGCATGTCCTCCCCGTGACTGCGTGGGTTCCCTCCGGGTACTCCGGCTTCCTCCCACCTCCAAAGACATGCACCTGGGGTTAGGTTGATTGGCAACACTAAATTGGCCCTAGTGTGTGAATGTTGTCTGTCTATCTGTGTTGGCCCTGCGATGAGGTGGCGACTTGTCCAGGGTGTACCCCGCCTTCCGCCCGGTTGTAGCTAAGATAGGCTCCAGCGCCCCCCCCCCCCCCCCCCTTCCGCAACCCCGAAGGGAATAAGCGGTAGGAAATGGATGGATGGATGGACTTCTATAAATCAGTGCTTCTCACCAGTGTTTTATTTATTATTTGTATTCTTTAATGACTTGTATACATCAGTGCTTCTCACCAGTGTTTTATTTATTATTATTTGTATTCTTTAATGATGTATACACATCAGTGCTTCTCACCAGTGTTTTATTTATTACTTGTATTATTTAATTATTTGTTACATTAGTACTTCTCACCAGTGTTTTATTTATTATTATTTATATTATTTAATGACTTCTATACATCAGTGCTTCTCACCAGTGTTTTGGCAAACAACGCGCGACAAGAAGGCGGAATAATAAACAGATTGTTCTTTGGTGTTGAAACTGAAATGTGTGAAAATTTGGGTATTAACACAATAACAACAATAATAGTTTTTTGGTGTAGAATCGTTTATGTGTGAATATCTATGTGGGCATGATGCGGAAAATAATATGTGTGGAGGACTTTTGGCATTCACACAATTATGTCGCAGACAATACTCAATCAAAAAAAGATAATGTATGTAATGGTTTACTTTTTGGTGCAGCGAATTAGTGCAGAGCGTGTATACAATTAAATGTATAGTTTTCTGATATAGTTTGTTACAGTAAACTAAAAAGTTATGTTGTCGCCGTGGCGTGATGAGCATCCGTAAATACATTTGCACAGGCTTACTTAAATCAAGTCAACTTTGTATATATTTGCTTCTGAATTCAGTCACATTAACGCTATCTTGATATAATTTAAACACAGCAAGTTATTACCCTACCGGAAAATGCTTTATTACCGAGAGGGGCTCACAGATTTTGTGCTAAACAGCCACGTCACATTAGAGCTCCGGGAAAAACGGGATTTTCATAAATCTTAAACACACCACGCACCCTTACTAGTGATAATAACAATCTTAAAGCAACGACAAGTATTAATCTTGAATGTTATAGCATTCAACTTACCGTTTTTATAAAGGATAGCAGCCACAGGAGATACACTTCTCCCGACATTTTGGAGCTTTCTTGCAAAAACTACTGTGAAGGACCTCTGCGATAAATTTAGCAGTGCCTTATGGTGCCTGATTGAAAGACACTTTCGCTGAATAAATTAGTTACGGTAAAAAGTGTGATTACTAAACTATAGACAAAACAATAGCACTATGCCTACAACAATCAAACAATATTTTTTGTTATTTTATTATTTGCGTTTATGAAAATATTTTGTTACTCTGGCATTGTAAGGGGGAGCTTTTGACTTCTTCTTCGCCTTTGACAACAAAAAAAACAAAAAACAGCGCCTCCCCGTGTCCGCGTTGGCGCCATGTCGTTCCGTTCGTCCAATCCGGTGTGAACAGACAGCAATGGCTGACGAATGGAGAGAGACTGTTATGTGTTGGACTCTTGTTACATCCAATGGCCTGACCCCAGCTCGTGACAGAAGCGTCCGCGCAACGCCGCCGGAGAAGACTGGACGGGACACCGCACGGGGGTTAGCGCCCGACGACACAGACTGGGACATTCTGGACAAAATCGACACGGGAACTGCTTGATGGAATCGCAATTAAAAATGGACAATTTGCATCGGAGGTAGCCGGTGGATTTGGACAGTAGGAATTATTCACACTCTGACACAGAGAGAGATAGAGAGAGAGAGAGTGAGAGAGAGAGAGAGAGGGACGCCATGCGCACACACGCAGCCGCTTTGTGATCACCGGTCGTCGCTGTTTTCGGTGTCTTCGCCCTCCTGCGGGCATGGACTGACCGACTCTCCCCCTCTTTTTTTGTGGATGATTTGATGGGGCTGCTCAGAGTCATGATGCCGCCGAAGTTGCAGCTGCTGGCACTGCTGGCGTTCGCAGTGGCCATGTTCTTCTTGGAGAACCAGATCCAAAAGCTGGAGGAGTCCCGGGGAAAACTCGGTAAGTCGAAATGAGCCCCGGAAGATGCCGCAGCATCCTTCGAAACACCCGGTTGTGTGTCCCCCTCCTTGGCTGCGGAGACAACGGCGTGCTTTTGCACAAGGCATGGTGTGTGCACAATAATGCACCACATGGATAAGAAGACAACGTTATGAGCTTCTCCAGTGCGCCATCATAAACATGTTCAAATTATATCTCACAGTGTCAATCAAAACTGAGCATGGCTTTCCTGATAATGACTCTTGTATTGGAGCGCATTAGATTGTGCAGGTGTACCTAGTATTGAAATCTAAGTGAAAGTGTTTTTAATTCATGTTTCTGTTGCTGTGCAGATCCCAGTGTTGATGTACCCCACTCAATTTTGGGGGCAATCCACATAAGGTGATTGATTATCGCAGCTGCTGTCAAAACCAAGTTGCATTTGGATCTGATCCAGATTGTGCATTTGGCAGCTAATCAAATTGGCCAGGATGAATCGTCCTTTTAGATTTCCAGACGCGTACATGCGTTTAATGTAGGATATTTATTCATTGTCTTAGCCGTTTACCCTTTATTTTCACTGCAGTCAAGCGGGTACCATATTGCTGTTGATGCCTGAAATCAAGTTTTTATTTATACTTGCACTCTCACTCATGACACTGTTTGCATCCATTCAAAATTATCTCATGTTCTGCTCAAAAATAGCTTTTTAATCTAACCAGACTAATCCTTCCAGATCCTTCCTATATTTACAAATGTAATTAGAAATCAAAATGGGATTAACGTGTGCACTGTTGAACATAGCAAGAACTAGGAATGGGTACTGAATTCAGATACAGACCCAATTCCATTGGATCTACCCGGTATCGATTCACGTACAACCAAACGATGCCATATTCCGATACCTTTGTTGCACGTGACATCACTTCCGGTTACAGTCTAAACACTTGGTGAGGAAATAAGCACTCAAGCAGCACTCAGAGCAGACCCAGTCGGACTGCCTTTCGGTAATGTTGGAATATTCAATGTCAATATTATGACCACAATATTCAATCACAATATTCAAAATTCAATGTCTATCAAGTATGCCTGATAGAAAAACGCTCAAACGTACAGTAAGATTCCATTGTCCAAAATGAGTTAGCTCGATGCTAATTTACAAAATGTATTTTCAATATATTTTACCTCCAGGTACAATTAGAGTTGGATGTTACAGTCAAACAACTGGTGTGTAATAAGTACAATATTTACAGTCCAAACCATTTTTAGATTCAGTTTAATGGCAAAGACTACTTCCTGACTGGGCAGCACATCGTAGCCTGTCTCCCATCTAGCGTCTTGGAATTGCAACTACAGTACATGCCATGTCTAATATATAATACTCGCAAATGAGACTCAGAAGTGTAAAAAAATCAAATACAGCAACTGGATGCAACAGTCATCATTAAATAAAAAATAGTGCGGTACAGATTCCCAGGTGGTATCGGCTCAAACGTAAACGATACCGGTCCCTAGCAGGTGCACACTGTGACTCTTAAAATGGGCAGAAAACAAATGTTTTTGTCGCCTTTAAAAGTCCTTCCTACTTCCCATTAGGGGCGCAGTCCCAATGAGATCTGGGACACTGCAGGATTATCTCTCCGATGCTTCCACGGTAGGGATTTTAAGGAACAGCAGAAGATACCCAAAAGATTCAGCTACCACCTCAGGGGGTCCTCACGCCAGCTTTTCCATTATTTGATAAGACATTTTGCATTTGCATACAGGTGATATTTGGAGTACAGGTGTGTTATCATTGATATAAACATGGCAGTCAAGTCTTCGGTATTTTCTAGCCACTCAGCCCGACATCTTGTTGTTGTTCTTCTGCTGTTGAGAAACAGATGCCATGTTGACTTTACCTCACATTTGTATTACAGTTCTCAAGGGACAATATTACAAAAATGAAAATTGGATAGAGTTTAGAGTAGTCAGTGTACAGCTTGTTTAGATGTAGAGCGAAACCTCGATTTACAAATCCCTCATTGTACAAACTTTGCAATTTACAAACCACTGACGAAATGAAATTGTCTTTCATCAACACATTACGTGTCTCGCAGCTCAGCCACTTTGTGCCCGGTAGCACATTCATTGTGGGCGGGCTAATCGATCTCCGGTGCTCATTCAGTCAACAGAGTGCTTTTTAAGTGTTTTTTTTAGCCTTTTTACCAGATTTTCCTAGTTTTGCTAGCTCTATACGATTCCAAAGAAAGCAATGAACAAGCGAAGTTCGGTTTGAGACATTCAGGAAGTATCCACAGTGTTGTCCCATCTCCTCCTCCGCTCCTATGCACACAAAGAAGATTAACTGACAAGGTATAGCAGATTGTATTTTTTATTCATAATCATTGTAGGGACTTAGTTGTTAAAGGTAAGGATTTTGTGATTTCAAACTGTGAGTTCACCACAGGGCTAGTGACTGTGTGTGTGTCGGCAGGGCCGCCGAGTATGAGGACAGTTCTGCTAGCTGTTGTTGTTTTGTCTCTGTTACACAATGAAAGGTAATCCATAATGCCTTTGTAATGTTTGTTTGATACACAATACTGTAGGTCTGGATGATTATATGATCGTTGTTGTTGATCGTATTTAATTTGAGTTCAAGCACGGTGATCAACTGTTAGCATATTTCCTCAATCAAACATGGCGGAAAAGTCTGTTAGAAGTTGCCGCAGTAGTAAGCAATAGGGAAGCAACAATGCTCTGTATAATCCTGCATGGAACAATCCACCTTTATTGACCGTGATCATATATGTGCAGTGTTGGGTTGGTTACTGAAAACCAGTAACTATTTATAGTTACTAGTTACTTCATTTCAAAAGTAACTCAGTTACTAACTCAGTTACTTACACCAAAAAGTAATACGTTACTTTGAAAAGTAACTATTTAGTTACTTCTTTTTTTCTTCTTTTTTTTTTAAAGCTCCCATTAATGCCCTTTAGCCTTCATTTCAGTACAGTTATTGCACTGGAGAATAATACAATGTGTTGATCAACTTGACATGCATTTGCATCACTGAACTCTGCTAAGCAATGTGGTCTACATACAACACACAAAGACAAAGATATGTTACAAAGGCCAATTTGTTTCTGGCCAGAACAAATTGACAAAACTATTTTAAATAGCTGCAACATAACTTACATAAGTAACAAACAGCCTAATAACAACATAGCTGTAAAGCAAGAAAGGCACACACTACATACACAAAGCCTAACCAGGCATTTTTTCCTCAAAGAATTCTGACACAAAATCATGTCTGAAGCTCAGAACACTCTACACATTTCCCCAGTTTTAGTTTAGAGATAAGGAAAGATTGGCCTGGCTTACTAGGATCCCTCTTTACGTTTGTGAACTTTATGGTCTATACCAGGGGTCACCAACGCGGTGCCCGCGGGCACCAGGTCGCCCGTAAGGACCAGATGAGTCGCCCGCGGGCCTGTTCTAAAAAAAATAAAAAATAAAAAAAAAAATTATATATTTTTATTTTTTTTATTTTTTATTTTTTATTTTATTTTTTTAAATTAAATCTACATAGAAAAAACACAAGATACACTTTCAATCAGTGCATCAACCCAAACAACCCCCCCCCCCCATGCACACTCATCCACACCCACTCACACAAAAGGGGTTATTTCTTTCTGCTACCAATATTCTGGTTCCCACAACATAGACAACACATCTGCAAGGGACACAGTCCCTGAAGCACACATGATTGTATAGGCTGCTGGTCCATTAACATTTTCATTAATTACTATTTTTTTTGTAATTATTTTTATATTGTTTTACTTTCTTTTTTATCCAAGAAAATGTTTTTTATTTATTTATCTTATTTTATTTTATTTTTAAAAAAAGGGCCTTATCTTCAACAGACCAGGTTGTCAATGAAATTAGATTTGTTTAAAGGGTTTTTTAAACCAGGCCCAGTCCAGATAATGTCCAAGTCGGACTCAGCAACACACACCTTCATTCATGTACACAGAAACAATTTAGGGAACACAACAGATTGCATATAATTTATAAACAAAATTACATTTTCAAAATAAGCATTTATGTACAGTCCAGATTATGTTCAGGTCTCTCAAATTAGGGAACACAACAACAGATATCATATAATCTATAAACAGAATTATACTTTCAAAATAAGCCTTTGAGGACTTCTCATCTTTTTTTAAAATGTTTTTTGGCATCATTATCGTTTTCAACCATGTAACTTTCTAAAGTTAGAAAATACTGAATAAATGTTTTAAAGAAAGTAATACTAAGTGAATATCTGTTTTTGGCCTTAAAAATAAACATTTTACCGAGTACTATAATTAAATTGACTAAATCATGATTGTCAATGAACTCTCCTAAAATAACAGAAACCACATTAAGCTTCATAAACAAACCAATCCTTAAACACATTTTTTCAACTTCCACCCAAAACAAAGACACAATATGACAATACCAAAACAAATGCAGGGTGGATTCAGGCTCCTGACAACAAAATCGGCAATCATCTGACTCTGTCATATTCCATAATTTTAACATTTTCCCTGTGGGTAAGAAGTTATAAATAATTTTAATTTGAAAATAACGATTTTGCACATCGATAGTGGTTTTATAGATTAGTTTGAATATGGCATCCCATGGCAACGGGCAGTCAAAAAAGTCCTCCCATTTTCCATTTGTGTTGTATGAGGCAGCCTTCAAAGATTTCTTTATTAAATAAAAATTATATTATTTTCTATTTATTTTAGTTCCTTTTTGCCAACTAGAATTTCTTATTAGAGGTTTACAAACTAATAATTTAGTAGTTCCATAATTAATTATTTGTTTCCATCTTTTCCCAATTACTCCAGTTAGTTGATAAAATGAAAAGCTTGAGCAAGCATCACCATACATAGCTCTAAATTCATCATACTTCATAATTTTACCATTCTCATTGATAATATCATTGACAAAAATTATTCCTCTTTCAAACACATTTTTCCAAAAGAAAGGCTTTCCATCTATTACAATATTAGAGTTCATCCATATTAACTGCTGCAAAATATCGTCTCTTTTTTCTGGCACATAAAATTGAAAACACCACTATGAGTGGATTGTTTCCTTTATGAACCCCGCCATGTTTCCCAGCAGACTCTCTGGGAGGGGATCACTTGTAAAAAAGGATACAATTTATTTTGATACAGTACATGTTTTTTGTCCAACAGGACATTTGTGTACCACTCAATGTTTAAAAACATCTTTGGAACAATTGATGCTTTTAAAGACAGACACATAGCTTCAAGGTTGAGAAGTTCCGGCCCCCATATTCATACTCTTTGTACAAAACCTTTCTTTTAATCTTTTCTGGTTTGCCGTTCCAGACAAAATCGAAGACCCTCCGCTCATAAATCTTAAAAAAGTTTTGTGATGGAGCTGGTAATGACAAAAACAAATAAATAAATTGAGGAATAATTAACGAGTTGGCAATAGACATTTTACCATACAAGGTTAGGGATTTCCCTTTCCATAATTGCATAATTTTGTCCAGCTTTCTTAGTCGATTATCATAATTTACTGAGCCTAGATCTTCCAGATTTTCTGGGACAACAACACCAAGTATGTTAACTGGTCCATCTGTCCACAAAACAGGCACTTTGCATTCCATTCGAAAGGACGTTCCCTTTAGATTTCCGATCCTTAACATTTTACATTTATCATAATTAAGCTTAAGGCCAGACTGCTGTGAAAATATGTCCAAAAGATTAAGAATGTTCCGCAAACAATGAGGAAAAATCTTATCTTTGTGAATCAGCCTTTTCTGACATGAACTTCATCAAGAACAAACACAGAACACGCCTCACTGATGCACATCTGCAAGACTCACTCAGAGTTGCAGTGTCAAGTTACACACCAGAGTACAACACACTAGTTAACAGCATGCAATGCCAGGCTTCCCACTAACTGACAAAGAAACAGATAACAGATTTGGTGTCCAGTTCAAAGTGTGACATGATTTAAAAATTTGAGAGTTTACTTTTGTATTTTACATGAGTTATTATTTGTACAAACATGGTGCAAAGTAATTCATGATTTGTTAAAAAAATGTTAGTGGCTAGCTAGTTAAAATGGGATATTGTGATTTCACAAGACTGTCTTAGAAGTGATCATTTGAAAATGTTCAATTTGAAAAATGTGCACTTAGAGAAAATATAAAAATAAAGTGTTGCATATTGATATTGATCTGTTTCTATATATATTTATTGTGAGAAATCATTAAGATGATCAGTGTTTCCACAAAGATAAATATCATTAATTATTAATAATAACAGAGTTAAAGGTAAATTGAGCAAATTGGCTACTTCTGGCAATTTATTTAAGTGTGTATCTAACTGGTAGCCCTTCGCAGTAATCAGTACCCAAGAAGTAGCCCTTGGTTTCAAAAAGGTTGGTGACCCCTGGTCTATACATTTAGAGTGATGTGATAATCAAACACTCTAGAAGTCTAGAATGAAAGAGTATATAAGAGAATTGACACCAACGTTCCATCTAAGGTGCGCGCCTGTGCAATTGCGCACTGCTCAAGCGTCCTCTGCGCACGGCAAATCTATGCCACGCACAAAATCAAATAAAAAAATAAGCGCATAACAATTTTCGACACGACACGGACACGACAGAGAAAACAGCTTTCGTCATCATTGTTCAAATATTGTAACGTCTGTCGAGACGCTTTGAGGACATGAATTCCCTCCATCACTTTACTGAGCAAAACTCTTTATTGTCGGCCATAAACACATCACCAAAACATTAGTAAAAAAAATTATATCTAGCAAAAGTGGTCATTTTCTGCAGTACAAACCAGACCA
The DNA here is from genome assembly GCF_033978785.1 of Entelurus aequoreus. Lineage (NCBI taxonomy): Eukaryota > Metazoa > Chordata > Actinopteri > Syngnathiformes > Syngnathidae > Entelurus > Entelurus aequoreus. The sequence goes on along the minus strand of NC_084746.1, from coordinate 18,810,253 downwards.
AAAGCAACTTTGTTAGATCAACAGCAGCCGCTCGCTCTTTCTCACTTGCGCCAACACATGCACATATGGCACTTAGCCAGTGATGCGTTTACAGACACACAAAAAGTCGGACAACTCCAACACCACACATAAAGTGTCATTCCAGGTCGTTACTCTATGATTTACCAATCAATTGTGTGCTTATTCAATCAATCAATCAATGTTTATTTATATAGCCCTAAATCACAAGTGTCTCAAAGGGCTGTACAAGCCACAACGACATCCTCGGTACAGAGCCCACATACGGGCAAGGAAAACTAGTGTCATTTATTAGGAATCTTAATTTATCAATATTAATCATGAAATGCTGTTAGTATATTAAATAAATACTAATAAAATATATTTTTTACAAACAGGAAGTTGCAGGAATGTACACATGATCCCCTGCTGACATCACATTGTGCAACATGTGAATGTTTTAATGGGAACTAAATGCAATGTCTGAAAGGGGTACACATTATTTCCAAAGCAGAACCTCTACCCAGACAAACAATACAAGTACACAGTTCATGAAAAACAATATTTTTTGTTATTGTCATTGTAAGTGGGCCTAAACACTTATATTACAAATGGAAATGACTGCTGTCATTTGATTATAATAATAAGAGAATGTTGTCTGTCTATCTGTGTTGGCCCTAGCTGCGATGGGTGGGGACTTGTCCAGGGTGTACCCCGCCTTCCGCCCGAATGCAGCTGAGATAGGCTCCAGCGACCCCGAAAGGGACAAGCGGTAGAAAATGGATGGATGGATGGATGGAGATTAAACTTGTTATTTAGTCAGGTTTGGGACAGGTGTGCTGCTAGTGTAGCCACAGTGTGCACGTCTGATGTTGCTCACATGGGCTCCACTGAATGCTCAGGGAGTTTTTGCCTTTGCTCACACACATGAAAAATTAGAGGGAACATTGATTGACAGAGTGTGTACCTTCAGTGCTGAATGATGAGCAGAGGTAGAGTTAATCCTTAAGTGGTGGAGGGAAAGTGGCATCGGAGTCTCTGTCTCTCTTTAGTAGCTACGTCGAAGCATGTTGCTTATGTAGCTTGTTTCAGCAGATTTGAATTGCTGTTTTGGGCAGTAGATGGGATCTTTGATCCAAAGCACAATTTACATTTAACTAAAATGTTATTTTCTTTGTGCTCGACAAAAGAAAAGTAGTGAAAATATCTCCATGTTAACAAACTCGACTTCTGGCTCCGCCATGATCAGACACGCCCCCCCCCCCCCCCCTTCTCCTCCTCCACCTCCCCACACTCACACTCACACACACACAGAGCGCAGGTCTCTCTTCTCCGGTTTGTGACACAAGAAGAATCAGCGCTCCGATAAAACACACTTTATACTACATTAAAAGTAACGTAAAATAACGCAGTAACGCATCATGTAGTAACGGTAACTGAGTTACTGAATATAAAAAATAACGCGTTAGATTACTAGTTACCGCCGAAACTAACGGCGTTAGTTACTTTGTAACGCGTTAGTCCCAACACTTTATATGTGTCTGTGAACGTGTGTGTGTGTGTCTTTGTGTACGTTTGCGTGTGTTTGTGTGAAAGTGTCATACCTGCCAACAACTACGGTTTTCGTGTAATAAGTAGGTTTTTGATAATCCATTTCGGTTTACGGCTGCAGTGGTAAAAACTACGGTTTTCCATTAAAAATAATTAATAAAAAAATCGAAGCTAAGTAGTTAATGACTACAAATTATAATAAATAAAACACTGGTGAGAAGCACTGATGTATACAAGTCATTAAATAATACTAACAATAAATAATGATAATAAATAAAACAATGGTAATAAATAATAATAAATAAAACACTGGTGAGAAGTACTGATGTATACAAGTCATTAAATAATACTAACAATAAATAATGATAATAAATAAAACAATGGTAAGAAGCACTGATGTATAAAAGTCATTAAATAATACAAATAATAAATAATAATAAATAAAACACTGGTGAGAAGCACTGATGTATACAAGTCATTCAATAATACAAATAATAATAAATAAAACACTGGTGAGAAGTACTCATGTATACAAGTCATTAAAGAATAAACATAATAATAAATAAGACACTGATGAGAAGCACTGATGTATACAAGTAATTAAAGAATACAAATAATAAATAATAATAAATTAAACACTGATGAGAAGCACTGATGTATACAAGACATTAAAGAATACAAATAATAAATATTAATAAATAAAACACTGGTGAGAAGTAATGATGTATACAAGTCATTAAAGAGTACAAATAATAAATAATAATAAATAAAACACTGGTGAGAAGTACTGACGTATACAAGCCATTAAAGAATACAAATAATACATAATAATAATAATAAATAAAACACTGGTGAGAAATAATGATGTATACAAGTCATTAAAGAGTATAAATAATAATAATAAAACACTGGTGAGAAGCACTGATGTATACAAGTCATTAAATAATACAAATAATAATTTACCATTTGAAAGTGTTGTTTAGTAAATGTTAACTTGAAATAAAAGTATTGTAGTATTCATTACACCAATTATACTTAGTTTACTGCCGAATGTTTGTGATGACAAGCAAAAAAACAAAATAACTTTGAGAGGGAAAAAAGTTGTCCTTACTCCCACAAAATATACCGAAAAGAAGCAAAACTGTTGTCCTAAAACCAGGTAAGGACCGTAGTGTGGGTTACCTGTACTGTTACACCTCGAGTAAACACAATTATATACGTATGTGAACAAAATGTTAGCATATATGACCGCCATTTGTTACAAGATACTGCAGTAGTACACAGTAGGGATGTAATAGTACTCACTATAATTTAATAAAACAAAAAGTTTGTGTTGATATGAAAAAAATAATTGTGTACATTTTTTTTTGCCATATGGCCCAGCCCTACAGTACTATATAGCACATTATATTGTGTTTGATAGTGTACACACTTGTAGTAAAATATAGACTTTTGTCTGGACTGGAACCCATTGTTCCTGTTAACACTGTTTCTTGTTGTTTTCTATTTAAAACCCGGTTCAAGAACCAATATGTTCATAAATCAAGCTTCAGCTGTATTGACTTACTGTCTGCTGATTTGTTGTCTAAAAATCTGGCCTTTAGTCAAGCTGTGTGGTAGCGGCACAAATAGATTTGAGTACACCTGTTTTGCCTCACTCGTGAACTGTTCAAAGTGTTTACAAAGAAGAAGAACCTTGATGAACATTCTTAACTTACTGATAATCTTATTAATTTCACTGTATGAAATACAACTTACTTCACTACTTGTCATTGATTATATTTATGTCATTATTTATGGAGTGTATTGTGAATACATTGAGAAAAGGAAGTGAACAAAAGTCTGAGCAATTGCTATGGAAGGGAAAAGGGGTAGGATTAAATAAGCTCTGCTTCTTCCTACTCCTTTTCGAACATGTTGAAAAGAGAAACTGGAAGTTGTGACGTATAATGTTGTAATTGTATGCATGGTCCAAATAAACTCTCACCATAACCATAATATGTTGCCCCTGTTCTGCCAGAGCATAAGAAGACGGCGCATGTTTAGCGAGTAAGCAGAGCCGTATAAGATCAGTGGTCTCAAACTTGTGGCCCACAGGTCTGTATTTTGTGGCTCTCTGCTTAACTTCATAGCTTAGTTTAATTGCGGCTTGCAATCAGAGTTAAAAACAATACAAAAATAAGTACTAAATACAAGACTGCTGCAAAAACAAAAGTGACAGCAAAAAAAAAACACATTGGGCAACACAAAGAAAAACTTTGGTTTCTGACCATCTTATGGGGAACTCAGTAATGTCAAAATATACAATTTGTACATTTAATTTTGCATTTATAATGACTTAAGGGGAAACTGCACTCTTTTTGGAATTGTATCTACAAACCCTGTTTCTATATGAGTTGGGAAATTGTGTTGGATGTAAATAGAAACGGAATACAATGATTTGCAAATCATTTTCAACCCATATTCAGTTGAATATGCTACAAAGACAACATATTTGATGTTCAAACTGATAAAAAAAATTTTTTTGCAAATAATCATTAACTTTAGAATTTCATGCCAGCAACACGTGACAAAGAAGTTGGGAAAGGTGGCAATAAATACTGATAAAGTTGAGGAATGCTCATCAAACACTTTTTTGGAACATCCCACAGATGTGCAGGCTAATTGGGAACAGGTGGGTGCCATGATTGGGTATAAAAACAGCTTCCCAAAAAATGCTCAGTCTTTCACAAGAAAGGATGGGGCGAGGTACACCCCTTTGTCCACAACTGCGTGAGCAAATAGTCAAACAGTTTAAGAACAATGTTTCTCAAAGTGCAATTGCAAGAAATTTAGGGATTTCAACATCTAGGGTCCATAATATCATCAAAAGGTTCAGAGAATCTGGAGAAATCACTCCACGTAAGCGGCATGGCCGGAAACCAACATTGAATGACCGTGACGGCACTGTATCAAAAACCGGCATCAATCTCTAAAGGATATCACCACATGGGCTCAGGAACACTTCAGAAAACCACTGTCACTAAATACAGTTCGTCGCTACATTTGTAAGTGCAAGTTAAAGCTCTACTATGCAAAGCGAAAGCCATTTATCAACAACATCCAGAAACGCCGCCGGCTTCTTTGGGCCCGAGATCATCTAAGATGGACTCATGCAAAGTGGAAAAGTGTTCTGTGGTCTGACGAGTACACTTTTCAAATTGTTTTTGGAAATATTCGACATCGTGTCACCTGGACCAAAGGGGAAGCGAACCATCCAGACTGTTATCGACGCAAAGTTCAAAAGCCAGCATCTGTGATGGTATGGGGGTGCATTAGTGCCCAAGGCCTGGGTAACTGACACATCTGTGAAGGCACCATTAATGCTGAAAGGTACATACAGGTTTTGGAACAACATATGCTGCCATCTAAGCGCCGTCTTTTTCATGGACGCCCCTGCTTATTTCAGCAAGACAATGCCAAGCCACATTCAGCACGTGTTACAACGGCGTGGCTTCGTAAAAAAAGAGTGCGGGTACTTTCCTGGCCCGCCTGCAGTCCAGACCTGTCTCCCATCGAAAATGTGTGGCGCATTATGAAGCGTAAAATACGACAGCGGAGACCCCGGACCGTTGAACGACTGAAGCTCTACATAAAACAAGAATGGGAAAGAATTCCACTTTCAAAGCTTCAACAATTAGTTTCCTCAGTTCCCAATCGTTTATTGAGTGTTGTTAAAAGGAAAGACCATGTAACACAGTGGTGAACATGCCCTTTCCCAACTACTTTGGTACGTGTTGCAGCCATGAAATTCTAAGTTAATTATTATTTGCAAAAAAAAATAAAGTTTATGAGTTTGAACATCCAATATCTTGTCTTTGTAGTGCATTCAATTGAATATAGGTTGAAAAGGATTTGCAAATCATTGTATTCCGTTTATATTTACATCTAACACAATTTCCCAACGCATATGGAAACGGGGTTTGTATCATTCACATACTTATGGGAGACAAGAACACATGTTTTTATTTTTTAATGCATTCTAACTCATAAACAAACACTGGCAAAAGTCAGCTAACAACGGAGCCAATGAGACCTTCTTTATTCTGCCCATAAAGAGCTCTAAAAAACACCCCAAAACCTTCATCAAGGTTTTATATACACACTGTAAGTATATATGTATTGTAGTAATTCATAATAACATGTAATATTCTCATATTTTGATCATTTTAAACATAGGCTCTGTATTCATTTCAAAGACGCATCACAACGTTCACTATTTCCTTCAACAACAACAACACTACTAATCATGTCAGACTTGATGAGACAACAAAGACTACTTTGGGACAAATGATGATCCAGAACCTTATATTTTTGAGCCTGAATATACGGAGGATGATCTACAAGTTTTAGAAAGTAGCAGTGTTGCTAAGTGCTAAACAAGAAGTACAAACTACGAACATAATAAAAAATCACTTACTGTACAATGTCTGCTCTCACTGGGATGAATATTGATGAGATCATTACATCTTCCCTTGTAAATGTAAAAATAATTATAATCTTCATGCAGGTAAAACAGAAAAAGTGGGCCCAAACAATCATTGTTTTATGTCTTTTTTGAGATCTCCATCTTCTTCCGCTTATCCGAGGTCGGGTCGCGGGGGCAGCAGCCTAAGCAGGGAATCCCAGACTTCCCTCTCCCCAGCCACATCGTCCAGCTCTTCCTGGGGGATCCCGAGGCGTACCCAGGCCAGCCGGGAGACATAGTCTTCCCAACGTGTCCTGGGTCTTCCCCGTGGCCTCCTACCGGTCGTACGTGCCCTAAACACCTCCCTAGGATGCAGCTGAGATAGGCTTTTTCCGCACTATAAGGCGCACCTAAAAACCTCCAATTTCCTCAAAAGCTGACAGTGCGCCTTATAATCCGGTGCGCCTTATATATGGACCAATATTGAGCCACAACAGGTCTCGCAACTACGGTAACTACGCCGACTTCATTTTCCCCCTTCTACGGCTGCTTACCGTAGAAGAAGCAGCGCTTCTTCTTCTGCGGGGGAAAATGAAGTCGGCGGCTGGTTCTTCTTCTACGGGGAAAAATGAAGTCCCGTAGTTGCGAGACCTAAACTTTATGTAAAGACCCAAAAATGGCTCCTATTAAGAGACACGCTTACGACGCAGAGTTTAAAGGCCTACTGAAACCCACTACTACCAACCACGCAGTCTGATAGTTTATATATCAATGATGAAATCTTAACATTGCAACACATGCCAATACGGCCGGGTTAACTTATAAAGTGCAATTTTAAATTTCCCGCTAAACTTCCGGTTGGAAATGCCTTTGGATGATGACGTATGCGCGTGACGGAGCCAGTGAAACAGGACTATCGGTAGCCCATTGAAGCCAATACAAAATAGCTCTGTTTTCGTCTCAAAATTCCACAGTATTCTGGACATCTGTGTTGGTGATTCTGTTGCAATTTGTTCATTGCATTATGGAGAAAGAAGCTGAGCAAGCAAAGAAGAAAGTTGTCGGTGCGAAGCGGAGTATTTTGCGAGGGAAGTCAGCAACACAACACAGCCGGTGTGTCATTGTTTACATTCCCGAAAGATTCAGTCAAGATCGAAGAACTCGGACAACAGAGACTCTTACCAGGAGGACTTTGACTCTGATACACAGACGCCTGTAGAGAACTGGGACAACACAGACTCTTACCAGGATTACTTTGATTTGGATACACAGACGCAGACGTGCTACCGTGAGTACGCAGCTGCGCTTCCAAACATTTGATCGCTTGCCCGTACGTGCGTGTCACATACGTAACTTTGGGTAAATATATAAGCTTTATGAACCTTGGGTTAGGTGAACGGTCCTTTGGGCTGAGTGATTGTGTGTGTTGTGCAGGTGTTTGAATTGTATTGGCGGGTTATATGGACGGGAGCTAGGAGCTAGCATAACAAACACCTAGGTGTTTGTTATGCAGGATTAATTTGTGGCATATTAAATATAAGCCTGGTTGTGTTGTGGCTAATAGAGTATATATATGTCTTGTGTTTATTTACTGTTTTAGTCATTCACAGCTGAATATCAGGTACCGTGAGTACGCAGCTGCGCTTCCAAACATTTGATCGCTTGCCCGTACGTGCGTGTCACGTACGTAACTTTGGGTAAATATATAAGCTTTATGAACCTTGGGTTAGGTGAACGGTCCTTTGGGCTGAGTGATTGTGCGTGTTGTGCAGGTGTTTGAATTGTATTGGCGGGTTATATGGACGGGAGCTAGTAGCTAGGAGCTAGTATAACAAACACCTAAGTGTTTTTATGCGGGATTAATTTGTGGCATATTAAATATAAGCCTGGTTGTGTTGTGGCTAATAGAGTATATATACAGTATGTCTTTTGTTTATTTACTGTTGTAATCATTCCCAGCGGAATATCAGGTCCCACCCGCCTTTCACAGCATCTTCCCTATCTGAATCGCTTCCACTCCCCACTAGTCCTTCACTTGATCTTTCCTCATCCACAAATCTTTCATCCTCGCTCACATTAATGGGGAAATCATCGCTTTCTCGGTCCGAATCGCTCTCACTTCTGGCCGCCATCACTGTAAACAATAGGGAACTTTGCGGAAATGTTCAACTGACTACATCACGCTACTTCCGGTAGGGGCAAGGCTTTTTTGTCAGATACCAAAAGTTGCGATCTTTATCGTCGTTGTTCTCTACTAAATCCTTTCAGCAAAAATATGGCAATATCGCGAAATGATCAAGTATGACGCATAGAATAGATCTGCTATCCCCGTTTAAATAAAAAAATTTAATTTCAGTAGGCCTTTAAACTCAAGGCGATCAGTCACACAGTAGAACACGGGAATAGAGCAGCAGCGAGAGAATTTAACATTAACGAATGAATGGTGCGGAAGTGGAGGAAGCAACATGATGACCTGCGCCAAGTAAAGAAGACTAAACAGAGTTTCAGAGGGAACAAAGCGAGATGGCTACAGTTGGAGGACAAACTCGAACAGTGGGTTGTTGAACAGAGAGCAGCAAGTAGAAGTGTCAGTACAATCACTATTTGTTTTGTTGACATTCCCTTTAGCGCAGCTCCATCTAATGCAGCGTTTCTCAAAGTGTGGGGCGCGCCCCACTGGTGGGGAATAGAGACATGACAGGTGGGGCGCGAGGAACGGGAGGAAATTTCACTTTACTTTTTTTTTTTTTTTTTATTATATTCTTAGATTTTTTTTTTAAACTATACTTTCATTTTCTATACACACTGTAAATCACTTTGTGATTCTGTCTGTGGAATCCGCTATATAAATAAATGTAAATTACTTATTTTTCCTGTAGACTTTAAATTCTAGGTAGGAGCGCAAGTTTGACAGAGATAGCAACAGTAACTAATGGGGGCGGGGCTAAGCGGAAGCTCTGTGAATGGCGAGTCACTGTGCGAGGATTTGCTGTTTTGCAAATACATAAAAAATAGAGCCACTGCTGATGAGCTGTTCGAGATAATGGACAGTTTCCTCAAAGAACACAACCTTAAATGGGAAAACTGTGTGGGCTTTTGCTCTGATGGCGCACAGACCATGGCAGGGTAAAGAAACGGGCTGCAGGCTCTAATAAAGAGGTTGCGCCAAATGCGCATTGGACACACTGTGTGTCATTCACCGGGAAGCACTCGCGTCAAGCCAGCTCAGCCCCGAACTCAATGAGGTTTTAACAGTGGCAGTGTCAAGCCTGCAACCCCGATTTGAAAAGCTGTGCAGTGCAAAACAGACTCATTGCAGCCACTAATGCTGGAGTACTGTAAAACTCATGTTCACTTGCAGGGGCGCCGAAAAGGGGGGGTAAAGGAGACGGATTCTAGGGGCCCATGATGGAGGGGGGCCCAGAGAGGCCCCTAATGATGATGAAATTATAATACAGAAAAAATAATGACACTAAGTTATTAACTAACACATAATCACACATGTTCTATTTTCCATGTCCTGGTAACAATACCTTTATTTGTTTTGGAAGCATCAACACCTGCAGGGCCCTCCCTTCCCCCCCTCTATTTACGTAAAATGGTTCAGTCCGACTGGATCAGCTGCAGGTAGAGCACCGACGATTTGTCACAGACAGACAGCGCCACAGCGGGAAAAGCGGAGGAGACAGCAGTATGCCTCAAAAATCAGGCAGCCAAAAAAGAAAGGAAAATAAAATAAGAGAGGAGAAGGAGTTGAAGGGTCGACAATATGTCACCCAATATTTCCCCAAAAAAGGTGGGTTTGTTAGTTGTGGTGGAAAGTTATGCATATTAACTTTGTCCCTGTCTGTGGTAATAAGCTAGCTCACTTTTCTCACCATGTTAGCTCAAGAAAACTCTGGATTTTTACATTTTACTGCTATATTAGTTAAATAATCAATCCAGTCAAACATTTATCAAGCTGTTCTTATTCAATAATAGTTGATCTCCCCTCTGTCAAAATGATGCCTCATTCTGAACAGAGTCAAGTGCACCAGCAGCAGCAGCAGCTGTCTGTCAGCCCCCAAGTCCCCCTACCCCTGAATCAGCCCCAGTGCCCCCACATGAGGAAGGAGGTGAGCAGCTGTGTGTGTTGAAATAATAATAATAATATAATACAAAATATAATACATTTTACCACAGTCTCAAGAATCAGTGGTGCAGCAAATAAATGACTCAAAATTAATTCCATTGTATTCAGAATACCATTAAAATGCATAATTGTATGTAAAATAGCATCAAAAAATGTTGCCGCTGTGTTGGGGGCCCTGTAAAGATTCTTTTCATGGGGCCCAAAATCCCTAGCGGCGCCCCTGTTCACTCGCTCTGTCTTGCCAAAATGCATAGCTCCTCCTTTTTTTTTGCAAAGATTGCAAAGTGGCACTTTTATTTTATTTATTATTATGCATCAAGTTATTTGATCTATTATTGAACTTAAAGCAAGTTATAACTCTTTTATTTTATTTATTATTGAACTTGATGCAAGTTATAGCACTTTTATTTGATTTATTATTGAACTTGATGCAAGTTATAACAATTTTTTTGATTTATTATTGAACTTGATGCAAGTTATAACACTTTTGATTTATTATTGAACTTGATGCAAGTTATAACACTTTTGTTTTATTTATTATTGAACTTGATGCAAGTTATTTGATTTATTATTGAACTTGATGCAAGTTATAACACTTTTGTTTTATTTATTATTGAACTTGATGCAAGTTATTTGATTTATTATTGAACTTGATGCAAGTTATACCACAGCTGCACAGTTATTTTATTTATTATTGAACTTGATGTTATTTTATGTTATTGAGTTTGAATGTATACAACTTGATGTTACTTGATGTTCAATACATTTGAAAATGTTAAGCTTGGCATTAGCGTTCTGTTGGGGCGATGGGGGCAGGTGGGGCTTGAAAACTCCCCCTTGTCCAAAGTGGGGGATAACAAAAAAAGTTTGAGAACCACTGATCTAATGGATGCATAACGTAACCCCAGCCTCTACTGTAGCGTCTATTCTATGCGCCTTATAATGCGGTGCGCCTTATATATGAACAAAGTTTTAAAATAGGCCATTCATTGAAGGTGCGCCTTATAATCCGGTGCGCCTTAAAATGCGGAAAATACGGTAAATATAAAAATGTCATACTTGAATAACATAAAGTTGAAATAAATGATGAAGATACAGATTGTAAAAGCCAACAGGGGTAAAAGTTAGGACCACAGTCCAGATTGTGTAGGGGGGGGATATATGTTAGCTAACTAGACAATCAGATGGACAGTGACTATACAGTATTATACAAGTCTAAATATAGTCTAGCTTTTCCTACCCAATTTTGTGTAGCCTACCTTCGTGGAATGTGTGGGACTTGTATCCAAAGCAACATACATAAAAATACATATAAAACAATCACTGTAAACATTATCATTTAAGGGAAGCATGTAATACAAAATATCAATACAAAGTGTCACGACAGAATAAACTCTGCTGCTGCAGCAACAGAGATACAGTCTATAGGTCCCTAAGATATATAGATATCTAATGTATTCATACATTGTTTATGTAGGATATACGCATGTATATATAACCTAATCCTATTGTTTCTTGAATTTTAAAATAGCTGACCGTTTTTTTCCCCCTTCTCTGTGATTATATTCCCAGTTTTGATCAAACTATGAATAATAAAACACGTCAAAACATGTGGCCTTTATCATAGCTACACGTATGACAAAAAAACGCATGAAAATCAGTGGTATTCAGTGAGGTAAGATGAATTAAATGCGCTGACAGTTCATTGCTCCTGCCAAATGAATTGCACTAAGTGGAGCGGATCACCACTCCAAGATGGCAGCCCCTCGTCTCGTCAGCGCCAGTATGCAGTAGCCGTCGATGCTGCGTCTACTTATAAGATGTCTATGGTCTAAAAGCACGATGACAGTCACACTCTGCTAAGAGGTCATGTGACCACATGGTACCATTACTGTAATTGTAACGCTGGGGAAAGGACCAGGAGGACCGCTTGTGTCCAAACATCAATCAACACACTCATTACGTTTCCATGCACTGAATTAGTCAGATTTCTCAAATAGTTAGTTTTTGTGTATTTTTACACCTTCGTGTGAAATCCAAATGTCCATACACTCTCGCTAATGCGACTATTGGCGCCATGTACCTCCCGTACACTGGGGGGCGCTTTTGTCTTTTAGCGAGGTTAATTATTTGCTTTTTCAGGTGTCCTATGACGTCACCCTAGCCATTTGCGGATCCTTACAACTTGTTTTAGGTGATGTCCGCAGTAATATTGGCACAGATGAGAAATATAACGTCTCTTATGGCTATGTTGATGTTAAATATCAGCCCTAGTAGGCACTATAAGAGGCTGAATCGTTTTTAAATATAGCAACACTCTCAATCAATCAATGTTTATATATATAGCCCTAAATCACAAGTGTCTCAAAGGGCTGCACAAGCCACAACGACATCCTCGGTTCAGATCCCACATAAGGGCAAGGAAAAACTCAACCCAGTAGAATGTCAATGAGAATGACAATGAGAAACCTTGGAGAGGACCGCAGATGTGGGTGAACCCATCCACCCCTCCCATCTTGGGGAGACCGGTGCAATGGACGTCGAGTGGGTTTAGCATAATATTGTGAAAGTCCAGTCCATAGTGGATCTAACATAATAGTGAGAGTCCAGTCCATAGTGGGGCCAGCAGGAGACCATCCCGAGCGAAGACGGGTCAGCAGCGCAGAGATGTCCCCAACCGATGCACAGGCGAGCGGTCCACCCCGGGTCCCGACTCTGGACAGCCAGCACTTCATTCATGGCCACCGGACCTGTGCTCCCCCTTCCACAAAGGAGAGGGGGGCAGAGCAGAAAAGAAAAGAAACGGCAGATCAACTGGTCTAAAAAGGGGGTCTATTTAAAGGCTAGAGTATACAAATGAGTTTTAAGATGGGACTTAAATGCTTCTACTGAGGTAGCATCTCTAACTGTTACCGGGAGTGCATTCCATAGTACTGGAGCCCGAATACAAAACGCTCTATAGCCCGCAGACTTTTTTTGGGCTCTGGGAATCACGAATAAGCCGGAGTTCTTTGAACGCAGATTTCTTGGTGGGACATATGGTACAATACAATCGGGAAGATAGGATGGAGCTAGACCGTGTAGTATTTTATACGTAAGTAGTAAAACCTTGATCCCTCTTGCTACATCTTCTTATTCTCTGGCAGACCAGGTGTGTCGGAGGTGTGTTAAGAAGCAGACTTACAATGTCGTCAACCGTCTGAGGTTGTAACAAAAAGCTACATGGACAGTAGGATGCAACAGTACGGGGTAAAACACCGCAATGTTTGGTTCGCTAACAACACACCCTAATGCAGTGGTCCCCAACCACCGGGCCACGGCCCGGTACCGCTCCGTGGACCGATTGGTACCGGGCCGCACAAGAAATGTAAAAAAAAATTACCTTTTTTTATTTTTATTTTTATTTTTTTTTAAATTAAATCAACATAAAAAACACAATATATACGTTATATATCAATATAGATCAATACAGTCTGCAGGGATACACTCCGTAAGCACACATGATTGTATTTCTTTATGACAAAAAAATAAAAAAATAAAATAAAAAAAATACCATACACCCCATTCCCCCCAACCCCCGGTCCGTGGGACAAATTTTCAATTTTCAAGCTACAAAAAGGTTGGGGACCACTGCCCTAATGGACTGTGGTTCTTGTGTGAGTGTGCCTGTCCAGGTTAGCAAACAGCCCTCCCCACGGCGTAAAGTCAAATCACCATTGTGCCTCTCACCAAATAGATACAACAATATGGCCAGCACCAGCAAAGACTTTAAAAACATTTTGAAGCAATGCTTCACTTATACGGTGAATGCACCTCACCATACACAGCGTCTCACCGCGTGGGGAAACTCTGCCCACAATGCAGACTCCCAGGTACAGTATGTGACTGAACTGTTGGGCCAGACTGGGAGCATAAACCTAAAGTTAATCAGAAGACAAATATAATTTGTATATTCAAATATGTTTCATTCTTTGATTCAACTCCCCAGACGTAACATGCACTAAAAACTTTTTGTTCAAATATTTTTTTTAGTTTGGGGATAACATTGTACTGTTCCTGCGATGGTCAATGTATATTTTTTGTGTTGGTACACATTATTTTACACTAGCTCAAATTCAAGCTGCACTTTAATGTATTTTCATAAGTTATTTGAGTTGGGAAAAATACCGTATTTTTTGGATCATAGGGCGCACCGGATTATAAGGCGCATTGCCGATGAGTGGGTCTATTCAGGTCTTGTTTCATACAAAAGGCGCACCCGATTATAAGGCACATTAAAGGGGTCAAATTATGATTATTTTCTAAATTTAAAACACTATCTTGTGGTCCACATAACATGTGATGGTGGTTCTTTGGGGAAAGTGTTGCATAGATGATGTTTTACAAACTATTTTCAAGTAGCTTTCTGAGCGTCTCTTCAGGATGCGCCGTTTTGTGGGCGGTCTTATTTACGTGGCTCACCTTTGACATAGGGCTGGGCAATATGGCCTTTTATTGATATCTCGATATTTTTAGGCCATACCAGGATACACAATATATATCTCAATAGTTTGCCTTAGCCTTGAGTTAGCACTTGATGCATATAATCACAGCAGTATGATGATTCTATGTGTCTACATTAAAACATTCTTCTTCATACTGCATTAATATATGCTAATGTTAAACTTTCATGCAGAGAGGGAAATCACAACTAAGTCAATTTACCAAAACTGTATTTATTAAACAGTTATTAAGCAGTGGCACAAACATTGATGTCATTTCAAAACAGAAAGTGCAAGATTGTCAGAGACATTTTAAAACAAGCTATTAGTGCACTTTTGTGCATGATGTCACTAAGATGACATATCACTACAACACTAAATTAAAGGCCTACTGAAACCCACTACTACCGACCACGCAGTGTAATAGTTTATATATCAATGATGAAATCTTAACATTGCAACTCATGCCAATACGGCCGGCCGGGTTAACTTATAAAGTGCAATTTTAAAATCCCTGGGGAACTTCCGGTTGAAACGGAAGTATTCGGACATCATTGTATTCAATACAAAAAGCTCTGTTTTCATCGCAAAATTCCACAGTATTCTGGACATCTGTGTTGGTGAATCTTTTGCAATTTGTTTAATGAACAATGAAGACTGCAAAGAAAAAAGCTGTAAGTGGGATCGGTGTATTAGCGGCTGGCTGCAGCAACACAACCAGAAGGACTTTGATTTGGATAACAGACGCGCTATCTGACGCTAGCCGCCGACCGCATCGGTGATCGGGTGAAGTCCTTCGTCGCTTCGTCGATCGCTGCAACGCAGGTGAGCACGGGTGTTGATGAGCAGATGAGGGCTGGCGTAGGTGGATAGCTAATGTTTTTAGCATAGCTCTGTGAGGTCCCTTAGCTAAGTTAGCTTCAATGGCGTCGTTAGCAACAGCATTGTTAAGCTTCGCCAGGCTGGAAAGCATTAATCGTGTTGTTACAGGTCCATGGTTTAATAGTATTGTTGATTTTCTGTCTATCCTTCCAGTAAGGGGCTTATTTCTTTTGTTTCTATATGCAGTTAAGCCCGATGCTATCACGTTAGCTCCGTAGCTAAAGTGTTTCGCCGATGTATTGTCGTGGAGATAAAAGTCACTGTGAATGTCCATTTCGCGTTCTCAACTCTCATTTTCAAGAGGATATAGTATCCGAGGTGGTTTAAAATACAAATCCGTGATCCACAATAGAAAAAGGAGAAAGTGTGGAATCCAATGAGCCCTTGTACCTAAGTTACTGTCAGAGCGGAAAAAGATACGTCCTGCACTGCACTCTAGTCCTTCACTCTAAAGTTCCTCATCCACGAATCTTTCATCCTCACTCAAATTAATGGGGTAATCGTCGCTTTCTCGGTCCGAATCGCTCTCGCTGCATTGAAAACAATGGGGAAATGTAAGGAGCCTTTCAACCTTTGACGTCACGCTACTTCCGGTACAGGCAAGGCTTTTTTATCAGCGACCAAAAGTTGCAACTTTATCGTCGATGTTCTCTACTAAATCCTTTCAGCAAAAATATGGCAATATCGCGAAATGATCAAGTATGACACATAGAATGGATCTGCTATCCCCGTTTAAATAAAAAAAATTCATTTCAGTAGGCCTTTAAAGTGCACTTTTTGTACAGAACGCCACCACAATATTTTAAAACAAATAAAGAGCACTTTTGTGCATGATGTCACACAAGATATTTCAAAAACTGTAAAATAAAAATTAGCTGCATAATAGGAAATCAAATAGAGTATGTCCTTCGCTATGTGGTAGGTTACTGCGGACGTTATCTCCTTCTGTTGTTGACTATTTTTTGTTGATGTGGAGATGGAAGACGCCAGGCTCAATTGGGTCAGTGCTGGTTGATTTGGCATTTTGTTGGTGTGGCACCGGCTGAGTTTCAAGCACTCTTCCTTCTCTAGCGGGTGACTTTTCAAATGATGCTACAAATTAGTAGTGCTGCTACTTTTTGTAGCAACGCTTTTGCCGCATACTTAACATATTACGGTTGTCTGTTTAACATCTTCCCGCTTGAAGCCAAGCCACCGCCGGATGATGGACTCCGTGCTGTTTTACTTGGGAATTAATTCTTCCTCCATTTATGACCAGATTCGCATCTTTCTCTCTCTCGTGTTACCACTCGCACCACCTGCTACAGCTAACTTTACCCATTCCGCTACCTCTCTGCTCGGCGAGGGCGTATGACGTTGCACGTGCGACAGTAAGTGACGTATGCAACAAGGTGCGCTTGTTTTATCTCTCTGTGAGAAGGAGCGACAAGAACGAGTGAGAAAAGCCTGTAGTGTAATGCCCGCAGCTAAAAGCAACTGCGTGAGAACGTATACTCGAATACACACGATATAGTCATTTTCTATATCGCACAGAGACAAACCCGCGATATATCGAGTATATTCGATATATCGCCCAGCCCTACTACGACAGCATCTTCTCCCCGTCATCTTTGTTGTAGCGGTGTAGCCTGCAAGTACGGGAGTGTTAAAAGATGGAGCAAACTTTATATTTTATTGTATATCTTATGTATTATTTATTTATTTATTTTACCTTATCTATTCTTTATTTACCTTAATATAGTTTGTTAGATTGAATCTAAGTTTGCATATATTCATGTGTGTCTATATTTGTTGTGGGCACTAGGCGACAATTACCTTGGGAATTAAGTGGGTGGGTATTGTAAGGGATGGGGTTTATTATGTTACATATTGAAAAATGTGCAGATACCTCAACTTGCTGTTGCCATGATCCATCATACTGTATTGTCTGCAAAATTCAATAAAAATATTTGGGGAAAAAAAAAGATGGAGCAAACTGTTTAATTTCATTCAGACTTTACCTAAATAAAAAACGGAGCAGTATCTTCTCATCCGTGGCTCAATAATGCAACATCAAGGCCGCCGGAAATGTGTCCCGTGAAAAACCGTCCGACCGGAACCCTCTAGTAACTAAAGTTTGCAATTTGTCGCACTTTTATTATTATTATTTTTATTCTGCAAATTTTTACTTTTTACTCGACCCCTTCTACCGTATTGCTTTTGCACTATCTTGTTCAGCACATTCATTGTTTATATTCTTTGTTTTTTTTTTGTTTTTTTTTGCTCTATGCTTTTTTAACCTGTAAAGCACTTTGGTTCAATTTAAAAGTTGTTGAAAACGTGCTATATAAATAAAGTTCACTTGACTTGACTTAACTTGACAAAGTTCCGTGGGGAAATTATGTAAACCCACTACAGTTTTTAGCGCTTTGCGCTACTTTATATTAGAAATGGCAACAGCGGAGAATGAATGTCACATAAGAAGGTAGAAAAAAAGAAGAAGCTTTTGACTACGGTGTCGCCACGGACTACAATGACGGACGCGCGCACATTTCCAGCACTTATGCAGAGCCCAAATACACATCAGCAGGTACCAGAAGGTAAGAAAAGTTGGTTTTCGATAATATTGCGAAACAAAACGCCAGGTAATATGTCTGCTAATTTATGCAATTTTGCGGTCCTTATACACACACCATAATAATACAATCCATCAAGCGGTGCGGCTTCATAGCTTATTGAAGTCGTACTAAAAACATGTTGACAGATTTTTGAGCGCCGTGTGTAATGTTCTATATTTTCAATGGAACATTTAAAGTTTTGGTGTTGTTTAGAAAATAAAAGGATTTTAAGTGCGCCTTACAGTCCAAAAAATACGTAACCCGGAATCCAGGTCACCTTTTGGCGTTAAGATGTGTGTGTGTACAAGTATTCAAGAACTTAATTATATGAAAGTGTTGTGTTTAGTAACTTTTAACTTGAAGGAACATTCTCACTGTATTCAGTACACACACACTTTGTTTAGTTTGTTCTTAGTTTTGGCTTACAAACAGAATCAGAATCAGAATAGTTTTATTGCCATTGTTTGAGAACGGGTTCACAAACTAGGAATTTTTCTTGGTGCAAACGTGCGACATATAACACATATTTGGTAATAAAAAGAGCTGTGACTGAGCTATCAGATAGACTTAGAAGGGATTCAAGGAATTCAAGGAGCTGCTGTTAGGAGTTATTGTTCATTTGCCTGATGGCCGAGGGGAAAAAACTGTTCAGGTGGCGGGAAGTGTGGGTCTGAAAGGAGCGTAGTCTCCTGCCTGAGGGGAGAGGGGAGAATAGTGTGTGTCCAGGGTGAGAAGAGTCAGCTGTGATCCGACCCACACGCCTCCTGGTCCTGGAGGAGAACAAGTCCTGGAGGGATGGGAGCTTGCAGCCAATCACCTTCTCAGCAGCACGTACGATGCGCTGCAGTCTATTCTTATCCTGGACTGTGGCGCCGGGGAACCACACTGTGATGGAGGAGGTCAGGATGGACTCTATGATGGCTGAGTAAAACTGCACCAGCATCTCGGTCGGCACCTTAAGTTTCCTCAGCTGCCGCAGGAAGTACATCCTCTGCTGGGCCTTCTTGATGAGGGAGCTGATGGTCAGCTCCCACTTGAGGTCCTGGGTGATGGTGGTGCCCAAGAAACGGAAGGAGTCCACAATGGGGACGGGGGTGGGAGAGTCAATCAGGGTGAGGGGGGATGGTGGGGCTGTGACTTTCCTGAAGTCCATGATCATCTCCACTGTTTTCTGGGCGTTCAGCTCCAGGTTGTTGAGGCTGCACCAGGACGTCAGCCGGTCCACCTCTCTCCTGTAGGCGGACTCATCGCCATTCGAGATGAGCCCGATGAGGGTGGTGTCATCCGCAAACTTGAGCAGTTTTACGGATTGGTGACTGGAGGTGCAGCAGTTTGTATACAGGGAGAAGAGCCAGGGGGAGAGTACACAGCCCTGAGGAGTACCAGTGTTTGTGGTTCGACTGTCCGAGACAATCTTCCCCAGCCGTACGTGCTGTCTTCGGTCTGTCAGGAAGTCATTAATCCAACTGCAGAGGGAGTCGGGCACGCTGAGCTGGTAGAGCTTGTCTCGTAGCAGTCCAGGGAGGATGGTGTTGAAGGCAGAGCTGAAGTCCACAAACAGGATCCTAGCGTAGGTTCCTGGGGAGTCCAGATGCTCCAGGATGAAGTGGAGGGCCAGGTTCACTGCATCATCCACAGACCTGTTGGCTCTGTAGGCAAACTGCAGTGGGTCCAGGAGGGGGGCGGTGATGTCCTTGAGGTGGGGCAAGACCAAGCGCTCAAAGGACTTCATGACCACAGACGTCAGCGCGACCGGCCTGTAGTCATTTAGTCCTGTGATCCGTGCTTTCTTGGGGACAGGGACAATGGTAGAGGTCTTAAAGCAGGACGGCACGCGGCATAGCTCCAGAGAGGTGTTAAAAATGTCAGTGAAGACAGGAGCCAGCTGGTCCGCACAGTGTCTGAGAGTGGAGGGGGAGACTCCATCCGGCCCGCGTATTCAGCTTCAAGAACTGCCGGCGTACATCCTCTTCTTTGATGGAGAGGGTCTTTACAGTCTTATGATGTTTTTGGAGTCCTGTGATGTCATTGGAGTCCTTTGAGTCATTTAACTCCTTTAATGAAGTGCTGGCATTGGTGGGGGGTGGTGGTGGGGGGAGCATGGCTTTGACGAGCTGAAGGCCGTTCATGACGACAGTAATGTGTGTTGAGGCCCTGAGCGAGAGTCCGGTCATTCAGGGCCTGGGGGGTTTTGGGCTTATAGTTCGTAAGGGCCCTTAGACCTCTCCAAACTGCCGCAGAATCATTGGAGCGGAACTGTTCCTGTAGACGGTTAGAGTACACAGATTTAGCTTTCTCCACTTCCCTGGTGAAGTGGTACTTCGCTTCTCTGTATGTACTTCGGTCCCCGCTTCTCCACGCAGCCTCCTTCTTCTTGCGCAGCTGTCGGAGCTTGGGTGTGAACCAGGGCTTGTCGTTGTTATAACAAACCCTGGTGCGCGTTGGAATGATGCGCGCCTCATTGAACTGTATGTATGAGGTCACAGTGTCCGTATACTCGTCCAGATTGTTCGTGGCTGCTCCAATTGCCTCCCAGTCTGTCGTTTCCCAACAAGCACGCAACTCGTCCACAGACTCGGCGGTGAAACACTTAATGTTCCTCATAACAGGTTTAGCCAGTTTCAGTCGCTGTCTGTATGAAGGGATTAAGTGCACCATCACGTGATCTGATAGTCCAAGAGCAGCGCGCGGGACTGCATGAAAAGCCTTGCTCAATGTGGTGTAGCAGTGATCCAGCGTGTTCTCCTCTCTGGTCGGGCATTTAATAAGCTGTCTATACTTTGGTAATTCCTGGCTCAAATTTCCCTTGTTAAAGTCACCAAGCACGATAACAAGAGAGTCAGGAAAAGACCGTTCCACATGTAAGGTCTGTCCTGCGAGTGCGCGCTGAGCGTCACGCACGTCCGCGCCGGGCGGGATATAAACAGCCACGAGAATGAATGAAACAATCTCACGCGGTGAGTAAAAGGGCTTACAGTGGATGAAGAAATATTCCAGAGAAGAAGAACAGTGTCTGGAAATCATTGTTATTGTTACAAGCAAAATAAAGAGAGAACTAAAGAAAGTTGACACCCAAGGAAAAGAAACTGAAACAGAATCTGAAATATGAAAAGTACCGTGGGTTACCTAGCCTTGCACCCCTACTTCAAAGACAGTCCCATTATGAAGTGTTTATGAGCGAGGGTGAACAGGTAGGCAGCAAATCTATTTGTTTGTATGGGAAACACCCTAAATGTACAAACACCAAAACCAGTGACGTTGGCACGTTGTGTAATTCCTAAATAAAAACAGAATACAATGATTTGCAAATCCTTTTCAACTTATATTCAATTGAATGGACTGCAAATACAAGATATTTAGTGTTCGAACTGAGAAACATAATTTTTTTTGCAAATAATCATGAACTTAGAATTTAATGGCAGCAACACATTGCAAAAAAGTTGGTACAGGGGCATTTTTACCACTGTGTTACATGGCCTTTCCTTTTAACAACACTCCGTAAACGATCGGGAACTGAGGAGACCAATTTGTGAAGCTTTTCAGGTGGAATTCTTTCCCATTCTTGCTTGATGTACAGCTTAAGTTGTTCAACAGTCCGGGGTCTCCGTTGTGGTATTTTATGCTTCATATTGTGCCACACATTTTCAATGGGAGACAGGTCTGGACTACAGGCAGGCCAGTTTAGTACCCACACTCTTTTAATACGAAGCCACGTTGTTGTAAGGCCTTCAAAATGTAGCTTGGCAGTGTCTTGCTGAAATAAGCAGGGGCGTCCAGGAAAAAGACGTTGCTTGGATGGCAACATATGGCTAAAAAACAGCTTCTTCCCCACGGCCATAACCACCCTGAACAGACTTCCCCATTGACCCTCATAACTGCCTTCTCTTCGGTGCAATAACCCATTCCACCAACCACCCTGTTTCATGTAGATATTCATGTACATATTCATTTCACCCTCTGTATAGGGTGTACACTTGTTTTATCGCACTGTATGGAATGGCCTCAATCTCGTTACCCTGCGTAATGACAATAAAGCTGATTCTGATTATGATTCTTCTGATATGTTGCTCCAAAACCTGTATGTACCTTTCAGCATTAATGGTGCCTTCACAGATGTGTAAGTTACCCATGCCTTGAGCACTAATACCCCCCCATACCATCACAGATGCTGGCTTTTGAACTTTGCGCCTATAAAAGTCTGGATGGTTCTTTTCCTCTTTGGTCCGGAGGACACGACGTCCACAGTTTCCAAACACAATTTGAAATGTGGACTTGTCAGACCACAGAACACATTGCCACTTTTCCACTTTGCATCAGTCCATCTTAGATGAGCTCGGGCCCAGCGAAGCCGCCGGATTTTCTGGGTGTTGTTGATAATTGGCTTTCGCTTTTTATAGTGGAGATTTAACTTGCACTTACACATGTAGCGACAAACTATAGTTACTGACAGTGGTTAACCTACTCAGTGGCCTAGTGGTTAGAGTGTCCGTCTTGAGATTGGTAGGTTGTGAGTTCAAACCCCGGCCGAGTCATACCAAAGACTATAAAAATGGGACCCATTACCTCCCTGCTTGGCACTCAGCATCAAAGTTTAGAATTGGGGGTTAAATCACCAAAAATGATTCCCGGGCACTGCCACCACTGCTGCCCACTGCTCCCCTCAGCTCCCAGGTTTGTGATCAAAGGTGATGGGTCAAATGCAGAGAATCATTTCGCCACACCTAGTGTGTGTGTGGCAATCATTGATACTTTTCTGAAGTGTTCCTGAGCCCATGTGGTGAAATCCTTTACACACTGATGTCGCTTTTTGATGCTTACATGCAGTGATTTCTCCAGATTCTCTGAACCTTTTGATGATATTACGGACCGTAGATGGTGAAATCCCTAAATTCCTTGCAATAGCTAGTTGAGAAATGTTGTTCTTAAATTGTTCGACAATTTGCTCACGCATTTGTTCACAAAGTGGTGACCCTTGCCCCATCCTTGTTTGTGAATGACTGAGCATTTCATTGAAGCTGCTTTTATACCCAATCATGGCACCCACCTGTTTGCCTGTGGGATGTTCCAAATAAGTGTTTGATGAGCGTTCCTCAACTTTCTCAGTCTTTTTTGCCACTTGTGCCAGCTTTTTTGAAACATCTTGCAGGCATCAAATTCCAAATGAGCTAATATTTGCAAAAAATAACAAAGTTTACCAGTTCGAACGTTAAGTAACTTGTCTTTGCAGTCTATTCATTTGAATATAGGTTGAAAAGTATTTGCAAATCATTGTATTCTGTTTGAATTTACGATTTACACAACGTGCCAACATCACTGGTTTTGGGTTTTGTATAAAAGTATTATTTTTATTCGGTCTTAGCTGAAAGAAGTTTGGACATCCCTGATCTATACCACCCAATGACCACCTGTTGCTAGGCAGACTGCGTAAGGTTCATCATGATCACAAAATTATTTACATGGCAAAATAGTGAAGATATACAATTCCTATTGGAACATGAGAAAAAAAAAATTCTCCCGATGGCTTCCTCTCAACTCCAAAGACATGCACCTGGGGGTAGGTTGATTGGCAACACTAAATTGGTCCTAGTGTGTGAATGTGAGTGTGAATGTTGTCTGTCTATCTGTGTTGGCCCTGCGATGAGGTGGCGACTTGTATAGGGTGTACCCCGCCTACCGCTCAAATGCAGCTGAGATAGGCTCCAGCACCTCCCGCGACCCCGAAATGGACAAGCGGTATAAAAAGGGATGGATGGATGGTATATTAGGTGACAATTTCCACTACTTGTGTGTCTTCTTCATATTCATCTACCAAGGCGTCCATTCCCCACAGCGTGTCGTGTTGTTGCTGTCCACGCAGGTTGCACCACTTCCCCCCATTAGGAACCTTCCTGCAGGGCAGACAAGCTGCGATTTGCTTCCAAGCTAATCGTGCTCCCAAGGTTTTTACGCTAAAGGGGCCTCCTGCATTACAAGCATGCCGCCATGCAGCTGTGCTTCCTGCTGGGCTGTCATCCATTATTCTGACAGTCCTTCTCTGCGCTTTTCCTTATCAGCGCGGCCGCCAGCTGCCTGGGCACAAACGTGAACTGACTTTACAGCGACAACACAATGTTCCAAGGCCACTTGCTCTTGTACTGTTTGCTTTACACTACTACCGACCACGCAGTCTGATAGTTTATATATCAATGATGAAATCTTAACATTGAAACACATGCCAATACGGCCGGGTTAACTTATAAAGTGCAATTTTAAAATACCCGCCACACTTCCGGTTGAAAAACTCCTTTGGATATGATTTATGCGCGTGACGTCACAAAATCCACGGAAGTGGTTGGACCCCATCGGACCCGATACAAAAACCTCTTGTCTTCTTCGACAAAATTCCACAGTATTCTGGACATCTGTGTTGGTGAATCTTTTGCAATTTGTTTAATGAACAATGGAGGCTGCAAAGAAGAACGTTGTAGGTGGGATCGATCGGTGTATTAGCGGCTAAGTACAATACTTACAGCAACACAACAAGGACTACTTACTTAGCAGACGCCTAGCCGATGCTTGCCGCCAAACCCACGGATGAAGTCCTTCGTCGCGCCGTCGATCGCTGGAACGCAGGTGAGCACGGCTCTTGATGGGAAGATGAGGGCTGGCTGGCGTAGGTGGAGCGCTAATGTTTTTATCATAGTTCTGTGAGGTCCGGTTGCTAAGTTGCTAAATTAGCCTTAGCATAGTTAGCAACAGTATTGTTCAGAGGTGTGGACTCGAGTCACATGACTTGGACTCGAGTCAGACTCGAGTCATGAATTTGATGACTTTAGACTCGACTTGACAAAATGTAAAGAGACTTGCAACTCGACTTAGACTTTAACATCAATGACTTGTGACTTCACTTGGACTTGAGCCTTTTGACTTGACATGACTTGCTACTTTCCCCAAAACCTAAAGCTTAAAAAGTTATTTGGGAGCGCTCCGTAGCTTTCATTTTGTACATGTCTGTCTATCAGCGTGTGTGCTGCGTGTCAGCGTGTGTGCTCTCAGTACAACAGCCAATCAAATTAGATCTACATTGTTTTCATCACACAGCATTCAGCCAATCAAATTGCAGGACAACCAATGAACAAGAGTTGTCAAACAACGCGCCAGTGAGAAAGATTTATACCAAAGTTGGTTTCGTTCGGGTATAAAAACTACGACTTGGTCAACAAAAAACTAATTGCCGTATGCAAATTACGCAGTTCGAATATTACAGACGGAGACGCAACAACTTCCAACTTCGTTCGACATTTGAAGTTGCACAAAGAAGGGTAAGTTTTGAATGTAAGATAACGTTTATTGGCTAAGTAACATGACTTTTATTTGCTGTGTAGTTAAATCAGTGAGGCTGTAAACTCACTGCTAACATTATAACCATAGACATCTTATAAGTAGACGCAGCATCGAGGGCTACTGCCTACTGGCGCAGACGAGACGCGGGGCCGCCATCTTGGAGTGGTGATCCGCTCCACTCAGTGCAATTCATTTGGCAGGAGCAATGAACTGTCAGTGCATTTAATTCATTTTACCTCACTGAATACCACTCATTTTCACGCGCTTTTTTGTCATACGTGTAGCTATGATAAAGGACACATGTTTTATTATTCATAGTTTGCTTAACAGTAATATAATATTCTTATATGCTATAAGTGACCAGACGTCCGAGATCAAAACTGGGAATATAAGCCCAGAGAAGGGGGAAAAAAACGGTCAGCTATTTTTAAGTTGAAGAAACAATATGATTACGTTATATATACATGCGTATATCCTACATAAACAATGTATGAATACATTAGATATCTATATATCTTATAGACCGTATCTCTGTTGCTGCAGCAGCAGAGAGTTTATTCTGTCTTGACACTTTGTATTGATATTTTGTATTACATTCTTCCCTTAAATGATCATGTTTACAGTGATTGTTATATATGTATTTTGTATGTATTTCGCTTTGGATAAAAGCGTCTGCCAAATACTTGAACATATATAAACACCTGAAAGTCTTTATATCAGCTAAAACCACCAATCTGTTTCACTGGATTCAGAATAAAACCAAATGCTGTTTTACCCAACAATGTTAGTATTTGAATATTGTTACTTGAAGACTTATTCCTGGTTACAATTATACTGTTAAGAAAGTATTGTCTTATATTTTGCCTAAAATGAGAATGCACCATAATCAGTGGCGGCTGGTGAATTTTGTTTTAGGTGGGGCTGAAAGTTTGTAAACCAAACCCCTGTGGGGGCGTCATCCTCCCCCAGAAGATTTATTTGTGATTTTCACATACAAATATTGAAGATTTTTGCTCCTTCTCAACTCTGTGGTAATGTTATTTTCATAAAATACAACCAATAGTACCAATAGTACATTAATGTTAAATCTTACTCGTGAAAAGTAATCCCCCGATTCCTATTTTCAACAGTCCGCTCATTTGAGCAGGAAAACGCTGAACACCATCTTTGTTTTCTACCTGTCAACTGTCAGTTTAGGCTGCTCGCCGGCTCCTCATCACCACTTCAAGATGCAAATTGCTCGCGTCACAGCAACCAATACTGCGTCTACTTATAAGATATCTATGGTTATAACGTCATTGCAAACACTGCAATATGTTGCGTCCACTGCAGTTTGCTACCTTATTCATACTTTTTATCAAGTGATTTTTTTTAAGCAGGGTTGCATGAGGTACCTACACTTAACGTTACGTTAGTCAATGTATCACACACAGTAACATAACGTTAGACGGCGGTCAGCAGCACCGCGTATTTTAGCCACCTACAAAAAGACAAACAGTCAAATAAAGGTCAGTTAAAATGTATACTATATTAAGAATATATTGCATAGGGCCCTGACATCTAAAAAGTACAACTCTGTTCATTGTTATGTTCATGTATTTGTTATGTTGTACATGTGTACGCACACATAAACACACATACAGTATGAGATGAGATCAATGAGATAAGGTAAGAACAGAATAGAAACTGCTGTGGAACTAGTTACAATGCAATATGCCATGGAAATACAATGTTAACACTTTTGTACAAATAAGTACAGCTGCACTTGTTTTTGCAAATGTGTTTATTCTGTAAAGGAATTAGTTAAATGTTTAAAATTGTTTAAACTATTAAAATGACTGGTTAATAGTGCTATTATGAATTGCAATGTCAGTACTATTTTTTTTCTTGCTATTTCAAATGCACTTGTTTTAATAAATAAATACAGCGTTTTAAAAGCATACACAATCTGTGTAAAAATATTAATCTGTGGTTAAAAGGACTTGAAAGGACTCGAAACTCAAAATGCAGGACTTGTGACTTGACTTGAGACTTTCCTGTCTTGACTTTGGACTTGACTCGGGACTTGCCTGTCTTGACTCGGGACTTGACTCGAGACTTGAGGGCAAAGACTTGAGACTTACTTGTGACTTGCAAAGCAATGACTTTGTCCCACCTCTGGTATTGTTAAGCCTTACCAGGCTGAGAATTTTTTACCGTGTAGTTACATGTACATGGTTTAATAGTATTGTTGATCTTCTGTCTATCCTTCCAGTCAGGGGTTTATTTCTTTTGTTTCTATCTTCATTTGAGAACGATGCTATCACGTTAGCTCAGTAGCTAAGCGTGTCACCGATGTATTGTCGTGGAGATAAAAGTCACTTTAAATGTCCATTTTGCGTGCTCGACTCTCATTTTCAAGAGGATATAGTATCCGAGGTGGTTTGAAATACAAATCCGTGATCCACAATAGAAAAAGGAGAGAGTGTGGAATCCAATGAGCCAGCTTGTACCTAAGTTACGGTCAGAGCGAAAAAAGATACGTCCATCACTGCCTCTCTAGTCCTTCACTGTAACGTTCCTCATCTACGAATCTTTCATCCTCCCTCAAATTAATGGGGTAATCGTCGCTTTGTCGCCCCGAATCTCTCTTGCTCCATTGTAAACAAAGGAAAATTGTGAGGAATATTACCTCCTGTGACGTCACGCTACTTCCGGTACAGGCAAGGCTTTTTTTTATCAGCGAGCAAAAGTTGCAAACTTTATCGTCGATTTTCTCTACTAAATCCTTCCAGCGAAAATATGGCAATATCGCGAAATGATCAAGTATGACACATAGAATGGATCTGCTATTCCCGTTTAAATAAAAAAAATTCATTTCAGTAGGCCTTTAACACCAACTTAGTTCAGACACTCTTGAAGAAAAGCTTCTCACAAGTTTGCGAGCGCTAAATCTTGCTATAACCAAGCAAGAGAAACAATATTTATGTTCAACAGAGACTCTCTCGGTATAAATACCGTAAATTCCGACCTATAAACCGCTACGTTTTTCCTACGTTTTAAACCCTGCGACTTATGAAATGGTGCGGCTCGTTTCTGGATTTTCTTCGCTGATGGCCAAAAAGCAAATAGTTTTAATTAAACGACACGGAAATGGTGTGGTATTGTTTGTGCTATGGCGCCATCTTCTGAACGAGTTCGCTCACGGCAGGTGGTACTGGGTGAATGCCTACAGTGTTACCTGCTGTTTAAAGCTTTGGCACAGAAGCACAAGTGCCGTTCTGTCTTCTAACCGTCCATAGCGTTTGTACTCGTATGGATTCTTCATTCATCACTCCAAGCAACGTTTATAAGTTTGACAATATAACTAAAACAATTCTTACTTACTAAACGGTCCCATGTGTGATGTCTGTAGGAGTGTTTTCATGCATATTCGTAGGTGCTATCATAATGAAATGTAACTAGCGTTGTAAGCTTTAGCTAATATGCTTACACGTTTACAAGTATTTGTGTTAGTATTATTAGCTTACAATGGCATTCTTTTTCTGTTGTTTCAGTTTCACAAATTTCTCAGTAAATTCACCGAGACGTCACCCTGGAGTTATTTATTCTGTTTAGCTGATTGGAGAGCTAGCTTGCGCCGCTAGTGTGTCAATGACGATGACTTCTGTTTTGTTTGATCATCCGTTTTACTGCCGTGTTACAGACACCATTGGAAAATAATTAAGGTATGTAAATAAATCCATCCATCTATCAATTTTTTACCGCTTGTCCTTTTTGGGGTCGCGGGGGGTGCTGGAGCCTATCTCAGTTGCATTTGGGCGGAAGGCGGGGTACACCCTGGACAAGTCGCTACCTCATCGCAGGACCATGTCAATAAATATTTACAGAATTTTCTGTGTAAATAACTAATTTCACAACGTACATATCCGCGGCTTATAGTCCGGTGAGACTAAGGCTTAGGTTCTCACGTTGATTTGACCATTGAATTTTGTTCATTTCCCCACCAATATTCTGGAACACAAACACAACGTTGAAACAACATACTTTTTAACGTTTGTTCAATGTCAGGTTGTGACGTTGATTTGACCGTTAAAATTTGGTCATTTCCCAACCAACAACGTGGATCCAACGTTAGACATCAACCGTGTCTCAGTTTTAAGATACGACTATTTTGCAACCTTGTTTTGTAGTCAATTTTAAAGGACATGCACGTATAATCAACGTTGTATCAATGTCTTAGCTTTGACGTAAACATTCCCTATATCGAACATGTTGAACAACTAAATACAAAAGTGATCAAGAAAGTGCATGTGGTGTGGTCATCCTGGATATATCGGGAGCTGTGTCAAATGAATCCTTGCTTATTAAGCTGTGGCCCTATGACCCTCGTAATAAGATGCTCGTGATCTCTTCACCCCGCTGCCCGGCAAGCCATATGAGGACTCTCATCCAAACACTTGAGACTTTCTCCTCCAGCATGGTCGCCTTCTTCTCTGCCGGCCTGCTCTTCAGCCTCATTAAAGAGAAGCCAATTTCCGTCTGTTGCTGGGAGAT
Source organism: Entelurus aequoreus (assembly GCF_033978785.1). Taxonomy (NCBI): domain Eukaryota; kingdom Metazoa; phylum Chordata; class Actinopteri; order Syngnathiformes; family Syngnathidae; genus Entelurus; species Entelurus aequoreus. The sequence goes on along the minus strand of NC_084746.1, from coordinate 18,780,307 downwards.
ATGTGGCTGCAGACACAGGCGGCTCTGTGAAGACTTCTGGCCAATTCCGAGCAATCACGGGTCTACGGAGGTGACGTAAGACTGGAAAGTGTCGGAATTGGACATTGCCGTTTTAGTGCGAATCGGATGATTGTTTTTGTTTTTTTGTGGAAGAGAAGATTTGTCATACGCTGCTACCTCAAGTGAGCCCTTTGATTCGAAGACTTGCTGCCTAGCTACTGCTGCTGGAACTCAATTTATTATCTGAGCATCTTCTGCCTGCATTCCTCTGCATGCCTACATCCTCGCAGGCCACACCAGCAAGAGAAAGCTTCCATTTCATATCAGTATCGAACGATTTTTGTGAAAAAGTATGTGATCGGTCATTGCCGCTTAAAGTTTTTTTAATGCTGATCACACTGTATTTGTTTTTAGTGCTCAGATTGCAGAGCGGCTTGCAGTTAATTATGTGTCTCCATACAGTGTGTGGAGCCGCTTCCCGAAGTTAACAATAATTACCTCCGTTACAGCAAATAAAATGCATTTCTTAGTATCTTAAGTTTTTTTTGTCACCAGAGGACGAGACTGAACATTTTACGCACAGGGAGCAAGCTTGGAACAGGCTTGCTAACCGCTAAGCTAACCGCAAAGCTAACTTTAAATAACACTGTGGAAGACCCTTGCTTCCGGGTGGGTTCTTAGGACCATCCAAGGACGACATCTTGCGGCAGGTTTAGACTTTCTTTATTTTGCAATAACACAAAGTCTGTTGCGGATTGCTTTTCAGCACTTGCCGGTTCTTGCTCGCTTCTCCGCCTGCTTTCCAGCAGCACGTCGTTCGCGTGCTCGTTGTCTCATTCGCTTCGCGTCAACTTCCCTCTGGCTCGTTTTCTCATCTCCGTCTCTCTCCCTCGCTTGTCGCTCTCCAACCCTTTTATACAGTTCCGGGAGATTACTAAATTGTGCCCAGCTGCCCGACCCACGCACCTGCAGTCCATCTCGATTGCGGCGTCGCTGCCGGCGCGCCCCGCCTCGCTGCTCGCTCGTCGTCCACGCCTCCTCGCCGCCATCTTGGAGTGGGCTCCGGGTTGCCCTGCCTCCCTGTTGGACTGCCGGCCACGCCTCCTCACCGCCATCTTGGAGTCGGTCCCGGCGGGACATGCCTCGCTGTCGGTCCGCCGGCCCCGCCTCCCCACAAACACCAATAAATAAGTGCTTATAAAGTATAAGAAGTGTAGATGGAAGCCGTTATCACAGGAAATAAACAAATATATGAATAGGAGTCTAGAGAGAATAATATAACAGCAACTGTTGCTGACCAGGCAGATCGATCCATAAATTGGTGGTGTCCATACCAAGGGTAGCATCTGTATATGACCGATATAGGAAGGATTGGGTCAATATTTGATTTCTCAAAATATTTTTTGATGTTTACAAAGTCAGGGAATAATTCCTTGGACACAGGAGGACTTAGAGGGCAAACACCAAAGGATTTAAGTGAATAGTAGATAGTACTTTTTGCTTCTGTTTAGTTTTGTTTACTATTGACCTTGTTTTGCTCAATCAATTGTATGTAATCAAAGAGAATTAGAAGTTTAAATATTGTGTGATATTGTCAACCTGGCAATAGCACTCACCTTCAGTAAATTGAAAAATGTACGGTTAATAAATGTGATCAATATCAGTACAGTGGAACCTTGACTTACGAACCTAATTGGTTCTTGAACATGGTTCGTAAACCAAAGAATTGGTTCTAGCCTACACAAAAGTCACTATTTTAATACAAAACTGCACAGTTTAAAGACACTAATGCATATATGTATGTATGTATGTACATATATATGCGATTGGTGTGTATATATGTATGTGTGTGTGTATATATATATATATATATATATATATATATATATATATATATATATATATATATATATATATATATATATATATATATATATATATATATATGTATGTATGTGATTATATATACCTGTATGTATGAATGTGTGTGTATATATATATATATATATATATATTAGGGCTGCGAATCTTTGGGTGTCCCACGATTCGATTCAATATCGATTCTTGGGGTCACGATTTGATTATAAATCGATTTTTTCGATTCAACTCCATTCTCGATTCAAAAACAATATTTTTCCGATTCAAAACGATTCTCTATTCATTCAATACATAGGATTTCAGCAGGATCTACCCCAGTCTGCTGAAATATAAGCAGAGTAGTAGATTTTTGTAAAAAGCTTTTATAATTGTAAAGGACAATGTTTTATCAACTGATTGCAATAATGTAAACACACAAATGTAAATCCAAGACAACAATATGTTGTCTGATTTATTCAATGAATAAATCAGACAACATATTGAAGCTAAAAGCTACTCTGCTAGCTTTGGTCAAAGCTTCCCCCTCTTTTAGCTTTGTCTCTCTGTAAAGTGAAGGTACAACATTGTCTGTAAAAACAGAGCGTGATGGGATGTCATACCGTGGCTCAATAGTTTTGATCATGAACCTGAAGCCTTCTCTCTCCACTGCGCTGTATGGCCGCAGGTCTTTTGCAATGAAACAAGTGATGGATCTGGTTATCTTCTTTTCCCATTCAGAACTGGGTGGTCATTTTGTAAACTGGTGAAGTGTGCGTTGATCAGCTGCCGGTGTTGTTAGTGGATGATCCTTTTCCTCTGATAACTCTGGGTGGTGTCTGTCCAAGTGAGCGCGGGGATTTGAAGTATTCCCAAAATACTTAACTTTAGCGTTGCAAAGTCTGCAAATTGCATGAGTCATGTTAAGCCCTTTCCTGCCATGGTAAAATCCAAAGTGTCTCCAAACGTTTGCTTTCAAAGTCCGCGGAGGCGATTGTATTTCGTCTTTAGGCTGTTCGGTTTCTTTTTCTTCTACCTGCATTTTAGCTGCAACACAACAACACTACACTGTACACTCCCCTTAGTAGCTAGCCACCAGGTAGCCACGGTGCTTATTGCTCAATACCTACGGTAGCCCAGAAGGCACATACACATTGCCGGGAGCGGGGGAAGAAAATAGATTTTTGAAAAATGAGAATAGATACTGAATCATACAACGTGAGAATGGAGATTTTAATTTGAATCGATTTTTTGCCACACCCCTAATATATATATATATATATTGCCAAAAGTATTTGGCCACCCATCCAAATGATCAGAATCAGGTGTCCTAATTACTTATACAGGTGTATAAAATCAAGCACTTAGGTATGGAGACTGTTTCTACAAACATTTGTGAAAGAATGGGCCACTCTCAGGAGTAGGGATGATACTCGAAACCGGTTTTCCCGGTTGTATGATAAGAAATGAACCGAGTCCTCTGACTCGAATCCCTTTTTGATAACCGGTACCCGTTATCGAGACCACAATAGTAAATAAAAAGAGTTGGTTCTTTATTCGAATCCCTCGGAACGAATCCCGTCCCGACCAGAAATGCTCCGTGGGACATCACAAGAAATGGCGTCACGTAGCTCAGTCATTAGGCGCAGATAGGGAAAGCAGGAAAAAAATGGACGGGAAAAAGCGCTCCAAGGTGTAATAAAGTTCAAAACAAAAAGGTATAATCCAATGAATAACTTTACTGAGAGATTTGAGCAGGGTACAAACACATGACGAACACTTTTACGACCAACCAGAAACATAGCAACCAGGCTAGCAACGCACCTCCTTTACGGCAGCTGTCGCAACGTTCTTAAAGCAACCACAGCACATACATATATATACAACACATCTCCCTTTTTTAACTTTTGTTTTTCTTTACTTGTAAACAAAACAAAATCACACTGTATATGTGTTGTCTGTCTAATTATAAATAATGCAGACGAGGCGTGTTGGCTGAGTTCTTGACGTTTACTTTCACAGCGTGCTCATAACCTCATTCTTAGCTGCCGGGTGACGATATGCAACACTTTTCGGGGCTACCGCGCATGCTCGTCACTCCCGTTGCATGCTGGGTAGTGTAGTTGTTATATTCCCTAGCTCATAACATCTTTCCCCCTATATAAAGAAATAATGTTAACTCAATAAAGTGTATTTCTTTTTTTAGCTTTAACTTTTCATTTTTTAGCATTGTAACCACATTTGCAAAGAACCTTTCTCTTCATAGAATTGTCTTTCAATAAAGAAATAAAGTGCAAAAATGTCAAAGCATCATAACAAACAGTTATGTCAAATAGCAGCAGAAGTGCACTTTTTGGAGAGCTGTATTATTTTCAGTTTTGTGCCCAAGGGACTGATTTTATTTAACACTATATTATTATTTATTCACCTATAGTGATCACAGAGACAGGTTGTTTTTGTGTTACTGTATATATTTGTTTTTCTGAAAAATCCCACTTAATATACTTTGGGTAACAACAGTTAATATTTATTTATTTTATTTTATTTTTTTAGGGGGGTAAAAGTCAATATTTATTTATTTATTAGATTAAATTGTTTTCTTATATAATAAAAGAGAGCTTTTGTTAAACCAAATATTGTGTGTTTTTTTCCATATACAACAACCTATCTGGACTCGATAAGAGAATCGATAAGGAATCGGTTCGATAAGAGGATTCGATAATAGGCTCGAACTCGATAATTTCTCATCAAACATCATCCCTACTCAGGAGCTCAGTGATTTCCAGCGTGGAACTGTCATAAGATGCCACCTGTGCAACAAATCCAGTCGTGAAATTTCATCGCTCCTAAATATTCCAAAGTCAACTGTCGGCTTTATTATAAAAAATGGAAGCCTGGGGATAGGTTGATTGGCAACACTAAATTGGCCCTAGTGTGTGAATGTGAGTGTGAATGTTGTCTGTCTGTCTGTGTTGGCCCTGTGATGAGGTGGCGACTTTTCCAGGGTGTACCTCGCCTTCCGCCCGAATGCAGCTGAGATAGGCTCCAGCACCCCCCGCGACCCCGAAATGGACAAGCGGTATAAAAAGGGATGGATGGATGGATGGATGGAAGAGTTTGGGAACAACAGCAACTCAGCCACAAAGTGGTAGGCCACGTAAACTGACAGAGAGGGGTCAGCGGATGCGGAAGTGCATAGTGCAAAGACTTTCTGCACAGTCAGTTGCTACAGAGTTCCAAACTTCATGTCACCTTCCAATTAGCCCACGTACAGTACGCAGAGAGCTTCATGGAATGGGTTTCCATGGCCGAGCAGCTGTATCTAAGCCATACATCACCAAGTCCAATGCAAAGCTTGCATTGGACTTGGTGATGTATGGCTTAGATACAGCTGCTCGGCCATGGAAACCCATTCCACGTCGACGTTGGACTCTAGAGCAGTGGAGACGTGTTCTCTGGAGTGATGAGTCATGCTTTTCCATCTGGCAATCTGATGGACGAGTCTGGGTTTGTAGGTTGCCAGGAAAACGGTACATTTCGGACTGCATTGAAATTTGGTGGAGGAGGTATTCTTGTGTAGGTTTGTTTTTCAGGAGTTGGGCTTGGCCACTTAGTTCCAGTGAAAGGAACTTTGAATGCTCCAGGATACCAAAACCTTTTGGACAATTCCATGCTCCCAACCTTGTGGGAACAGTTAGGAGCGGGCCCCTTCCTCTTCCAACATGACTGTGAACCAGTGCACAAAGCAAGGTCCATAAAAACATGAATGGCCGAGTCTGGTTTATGTTCTTTACAAGTGTATGTAAACTTTTGATCGTGACTGTGTATATATATATATATATATATATATATATATATATATATATATATATATATATATATATATATATATATATATATATATATATATATATATATATATTTCCCCCTCTGGGATTAATAAAGTATTTCTGATTCTGATTCTAATTGTAAATCGAGGTTCCACTGTATTGGTGTTGGCCCATCTCCCTCATGAATGATCGTATGAAAAACCGGCAGCATAAGACCCTAGAACATCCCTGGAAAACAAGCTTCTCTGTGTGTCAGACACGTTAACACTGTGACCCTCCACCTGTGGTATTGGTATCATTGTCCTCTCTGTGGACTCACCTTTGACCTCCCTCTTACACGTCACTTGTAGATATCATTGTCCTGTCCTCTCTGTGGACTCACCTTTGACCTCCCTCTTACACGTCACTTGTAGATATCATTGTGCTGTCCTCTCTGTGGACTCACCTTTGCACGAGTCGTTTGCTTCCACTCCGCATGTTGACATCTGCTACTTGAAGCAGCCAGTAGCCCAGATTAGCTCTGTCGCTCCTTTGAAACATACCAGCGGCGCAGCTAATGCAGGGGGCTCGTGCACTCGGGAGACAGGCCTAGGTGTCGGAGATAGATCTGCAGGCGAGAGGCGGCAGTGTGAGCGTGCCGGCGGTCACGCTGGGCTACTGCGGCATTGTTAGACACGGGCACTGATTGGGACCGAGGATTTATGGCGGCCGGCGTGCACTCTGTCTGGCAGGGAATGTGCCGTGCAAAGTGGTCCGACTGCTGCTGCATTCAGAGACCTCTGCAGCAGGATGACAGACAGGCTAATGGGGTGCTACAGATGGCTCACAACCTGCAACAGCCCACTCTAATAGCAGCCATCCATACACTGAGCTGCCATCGTCCCACCTCTTCACACACCCCCTTTCCTCCTTCCGTCGCCATCTTTCTCACGTCACTCCTGGCCAGAAGTGGCAACTGGCTCAACTCAATAAGAATGCACTCTTCACCTTGCACCAAGTCTTATAACGGAGAGTGCATGTGGCATGAAGGCGTGGCACTGGAGTGACAGATGATGAGTGAAAAGATCAAGTCAGCATTTAGTCGTCAGGAACGCTGGCTGGGAGTGAGAATGAAGCCTGAATGCTAATGCCACTCTTCTCTGCGTCCTATCTATGGACTCTTTACACGCCGCTCTTTTCACCTGAAACTCTTGTTTTGGAAAAACTGGACAACTTTTAGACACCATAGAGAAAACAACACCAATAGGGACAGGTATCAAATTCAGTACTCGGGCAATTTTTGTGACTCGGGGGCCACATTGGTCGGTAAAAAAATGCCTGGGGGTCGGTGTGTGTGCCTTATATAGACTGACCATACGTCCTCTTTTCCCCGGACATGTCCTCTTTTGCAGGGCTGTCCGGGCGGGGTTTCTTAAATGCCGCAAATGTCCGGCATTTTGAGTTCGGGTTGCATGTATTTTCAATGTACGTCCAGGGTTAAGAAGGGGTTCAAAACAAAACAAATTGTGAAGGTGTGCGCACGCAGCAGCATTGGTGAGGGAGGGGCAGAGACAGAGAGAGCGAGAGAGCGACAGAGTGGATTGAATGATTGATTGATTGAAACGTTTATTAGTACAAACCCCGTTTTCATGAGTTGGGAGATTGTGTTAGATGTAAATATAAACGGAATACAATGATTTGCAAATCCTTTTCAACCCATATTCAATTGAATGCACTACAAAGACAAGAGATTTGATGTTCAAACTCATAAACTTTATTTTTTTTTTTGCAAATAATAATTAACTTAGAATTTCATGGCTGCAACACGTGCCAAAGTCGTTGGGAAAGGGTATGTTCACCACTGTGTTACATGGCCTTTCCTTTTAACAACACTCAGTAAACGTTTGAGAACTGAGGAGAAACATTTTTTAAGCTTCTCAGGTGGAATTCTTTCCCATTCTTTGCTTGATGTACAGCTTAAGTTGTTCAACAGTCCGGGGGTTTCCGTTGTGGTATTTCAGGCTTCATAATGCGCCACACATTTTCAATGGGAGACAGGTCTGGAATACAGGCAGGCCAGTCTAGTACCCGCACTCTTTTACTATGAAGCCACGTTGATGTAACACGTGGCTTGGCATTGTCTTGCTGAAATAAGCAGGGGCGTCCATGGTAACGTTGCTTGGATGGCAACATATGTTGCTCCAAAACCTGTATGTACCTTTCAGCATTAATGGCGCCTTCACAGATGTGTAAGTTACCCATGTCTTGGGCACTAATACACCCCCATACCATCACAGATGCTGGCTTTTCAACTTTGCGCCGATAACAATCCGGATGGTTCTTTTCCTCTTTGGTCCAGAGGATACAGTACAGCCTGAGGGATCGAAGGTCACGGGCTTAGCTGCTTACGTGCAGTGATTTCTCCAGATTCTCTGAACCCTTTGATGATATTACGGACCGTAGATGGTGAAATCCCTGAATTCCTTGCAATAGCTGGTTGAGAAAGGTTTTTCTTAAACTGTTCAACAATTTGCTCACGCATTTGTTGACAAAGTGGTGACCCTCGCCCCATCCTTGTTTGTGAATGACTGAGCATTTCATGGAATCTACTTTTATACCCAATCATGGCACCCACCTGTTCCCAATTTGCCTGTTCACCTGTGGGATGTTCCAAATAAGTGTTTGATGAGCATTCCTCAACTTTATCAGTATTTATTGCCACCTTTCCCAACTTCTTTGTCACGTGTTGCTGGCATCAAATTCCAAAGTTAATGATTATTTGCACACAAAAAAATGTTTATCAGTTTGAACATCAAATATGTTGTCTTTGTAGCATATTCAACTGAATGTGGGTTGAAAAGGATTTGCAAATCATTGTATTCCGTTTATATTTACATCTAACACAATTTCCCAACTCATATGGAAACGGGGTTTGTAGATTGCACAGTACAATACGTATTCCGTACAATTGACCACTAAATGGTAACACCCGAATACGTTTTTCAACTTGTTTAAGTCGGGGTCCACGTTAATCAATTCATGGTACAAATATATACTATCAGGATAATACAGTCATCACACAAGTTAATCATCAGAGTATATACATTGAATTATTTACAATGGTCAGCTTAGCTTTATATATATATATATAAATATATATATATATATATAACATACATATATTCATATATAATACAGTTAAATCACCAGAAATGATTCCCGCTGCTGCTCACTGCTCCCTTCACCTCCCAGGGGGTGATCAAGGGTGATGGGTCAAATATATATTTATATATATATATATATATATATATATATATATATATATATATATATATATATATATATATATATATATATATATATATATATATATATATATATATATATATATATTTATTTAGTTATTTATATTTGACCCATCGTCATCTACCAAGTTATATGAGGATGTAGCGTACACATGCAAAATGAGCTAAAAAAGTTAGCATGTTAATAGTTAGCATGCAAATGGTTAGCATGTGTCAAGTACCAAGTCATACGACTCTGGCAAAATGAGCTAAAAAAGTTAACATGTTAATAGTTAGCATGCAAATAGTTAGCATGTGTCAAGTACCAAGTCATACGACTCTGAGGCCTCTGGCTGCAAAATGGACTAAAATGATTCACATGGTAATGTAAGTAATGCTGGCTGAGGTTGAGCCAATCTGAGGCCACAATACTGAACAGCACAGTGTGATTATTTTGGTCTCGTCTAGTGCCGTCTAGTTTTTTTAAAATATCCTTTTCATTTAGACATTTTTATGCTTGAAAATGCTTAATTTAGGGCAGAGTGTGCTTTGTTACTATAACCCAAAGCTAAGATGTGGATGTTGTGTTCAAATAGTTTAGTATATATTGATAGACCTATATTGTATTGGCATTAGTATCTTTTATGTACACAATGTGTCAAAGTGGTCCCCGCGACAATTCATTTTTATTTATCCGGCCATCGCTGGAAAAAGTTAGGACACCCCCGATCTTGCATCTTGACATTGCAAGTGCATGCAAAATCTACAGTACTATATACTACAGTACAGTACAATACTTACTAATGAGAAACACAATAACAACTGGACACGACAGTTTAGTCATTAATAGTAATTAAAAAGTGAGATCTTTTAAACAATAAACATTTTTTAACACATTTGAACACACAAAAGTACTCAAATGTGGTACTGTTGAGTACGATTCCCAGGTATTGTTACTGTTTGTATTCAATTGTGACAGGTACCCTCCCCTACACAGCAACTAGTTTGTTGTTGCTCAAATCAACCATCCAGAACATTCCATAATGGCAATAAAGACCAATCCATTATTTGTGTAAGAGTGTATTTCTGGCAGGAGATTGTCATTCACACACATCACTCTTAGCGTCTTCTCTCTGAGGAACAAACTCCAGGCTGTCACTGATGGTGAGTCAGTCCTCATTTTGTGCATTCAATTTGATATTTGGCAATTTGTTTCTTTTCATGCTTCAAAACACAAAAAAAGGTTTCTTTTTCCCAGTTGATGATTAATGTTGAGATCATGTGGAGCACACTCCACATGTCTGTGTGAGACAAGAGAGTGAACCATTATTATAACTTACATTGTGGACAGGTGTGCAGGCCTGCTGTGCAAGTTATTTTTAGTATTTCAAAGCAAGCCTCTCTCTTTGTGAATGTTCTAAACACCTGTTTCCATGCTAATGTCACATTTAAATTGTTTTGACTTAGCAGACATAGCTCATACTTTCCACAGTTGTCATCACGTTCTTCACAAAGTAGCTAAATGGAATCTACAGCGCCTCTGGTGGTTACAGCAAAGCAGTGCACTTTCTATCCCATTGTTGGAAAAACAAAGTGTTCTCTCGCTCGCTATCGATCCTCTATAAGCTAATGAGAGTGAATGAGACCCTAGATATTTTGGGCGGACATTTGTTACACCAACTAGCGATGGGAAGGCTCGTACTCCAAATGTTTTCTCTTTTTTTTCTCTCTTGCACTCATCGAAGGCGGACGCTTTCCTTCTCCCTTATATCTCCTGCTTGCTTCTTAGACTTAGACTTAGACTTCCTTTTTATTGTCATTCAAATTTGAACTTTACAGTACAGATAAGAACAACATTTTGTTGCGTTAGCTCATGGTAGTGCAGGATTCTTTGCTTTGTCTTGTTTTAACTTTCTTGTAGCATCTTTTTGCGCTGCTCTCTGAAATCTAAACAATGGAATTGATCAATTTGACTCTCTACGAAATTGACAAGATCTCGGGTTCGGTGGAACCTGCCTGTCCTGACCAAACAATTGTTGCTGGACACAGGACAGACGTTTGGCAGATGCGGAGTGCCGCGTACCTGGCGACCCTTGCAGTTGAGGATTTTGAAGACATCTACCTATTAGGAATCAAGACAACAGGACGTCTGCTGATTGGAGTCAGCGTTGCCCTGGTGTATCGGTAAATTGGAAGATTCTGGCAGCCGTTCAAAGTACCCCAGAGCTGCCACAAATGATTGAAGAGTGCGAGCAGAGCTCTGGGCACTCACACTTTTGTGAGTTTAGATAAATGGCAAACTGGACAGCATCTTGGAGACGTCATCTGCTCTGCATGGCAAATTATGATGAATTTGGGGACCAGAAATAGATAATTAGGGTGAAAAGTTTAAATTTGTTTGCGCTCGCTCAAACACAAACATTCGAATCTGGATTGTTTTCCCTGGCTGCAAATGACCGGCTTCGAGGTTTCTTTCAAGGACAGTGGAGTGAAGACCAAACAAACTCCTTCCCTGTCTGTCATGGACACACATCTGTTGTTTGTTGACTTTTGGTGGACTGACTGGCTGGGTTATCGCGCTTGCGACAGCACCAAGGTCACGAAACTGAGACACTGCAGGCTTACACTCACACACACATGCATTGTTTGTAACTGAATCTATGAGAGGCATGGTACACCTCGGAACATGCTACCTCGTGCTTCAAATATTGCAGCTCCACTACATCGCATATTTTATACGGCATATTCGACATTCTTCCCCAAATTAAAGGCCTACAGAAATGAATTTTTTTTATTTAAACGGGGATAGCAGATCCATTCTATGTGTCATACTTGATGATTTTGCGATATTGCCATATTTTTGCTGAAAGGATTTAGTAGAGAACATCGACGATAAAGTTCGCAAGTTTTGGTCGCTGATTAAAAAAAGCCTTGCCTGTACCGGAAGTAGCGTGACGTCACAGGTTGAAAGGCTCCTCACATTTCCCCATTGTTTACACCAGCAGCGAGAGTGATTCGGACCAAGAAAGCGACGATTACCCCATTAATTTGAGCCAGGATGAAAGATTCGTGGATGAGGGACGTGAGAGTGAAGGACTAGAGTGCAGTGCAGGACACATTTTTTTTTGCTCTGACCGTAACTTAGGTACAAGCTGGCTCATTGGCTTCCACACTCTCTCCTTTTTCTATTGTGGATCACGGATTTGTATTTTAAACCACCTCGGATACTATATCCTCTTGAAAATGAGAGTCGAGAACGCGAAATGGACATTCACAGTGACTTTTCAATACATCGGTGAAGCACTTTAGCTACGGAGCTAACATGATAGCATCGTGCTTAAATGCAGATAGAAACAAAAGAAATAAACCCCTGACTGGAAGGATAGACAGAAAATCAACGATACTATTAAACCATGGACATGTAAATACACGGTTAATGCTTTCCAGCCTGGCGAAGCTTAACAATGCTGTTGCTAACGACGCCATTGAAGCTAACTTAGCAACGGGACCTCACTGAGCTATGATAAAAACATTAGCGCTCCACCTACGCCAGCCAGCCCTCATCTGCTCATCAACACCCGTGCTCACCTGCGTTCCAGCGATCGACGGAAGGACGAAGGACTTCACCCGATCATCCGTGCGGTCGGCGGCTAGCGTCGGATAGCGCATCTGCTATCCAAGTCAAAGTCCTCCTGGTTGTGTTGCTGCAGCCAGCCGCTAATACACCGATCCCACCTACAGCTTTCTTCTTTGCAGTCTTCATTGTTCATTAAACAAATTGCAAAAGATTCACCAACACAGATGTCCAGAATACTGTGGAATTTTGCGATGAAAACAGAGCTTTTTGTATTGGATACAATGGTGTCCGAATACTTCTGTTTCAACCATTGACGTCACGCGCATACGTCATCATACATAGACGTTTTCAACCGGAAGTTTCGCGGGAAATTTAAAATTGCACTTTATAAGTTAACCCGGCGTATTGGCATGTGTTGCAATGTTAAGATTTCATCATTGATGTATAAACTATCAGACTGTGTGGTCGGTAGTAGTGGGTTTCAGTAGGCCTTTAAACACTTGCGATTGGCCAGTAGGCAAAGGACACCAGACTCAACATTCTGATTGGCCAACTTGTCTGTCACTCACATGTTGATGACGGCGGAGGAAAAAAAAACAACCTCCGCTTCTTAGTTATTTTTCGCACTAATTAAAACTTCGATGTCGATTAATTGTGCAGCCCTAGTAAACATCGCTAAAAACAACACAGTGGCTAATTTTAGAGCTACTTTCCCCATGACAATCAAGTTTTGGCAGAACAACTTTTTGATGCACTTCATCTTCAACTCCTGCCTCATCAATAGCACATCGGTGAGCTTTTGGCAAGAGCATTGTCAAAAGACTTAGCAGGACTGGCTAACAAAACTGCTTATCAGTTATCACCAGCGTCAGGGCAATGAACTCTGTTGGCGCACTTCATCATAGACATAATCACCTCCACACGACTCAAACACACTTCTAACAACCCAGTCCATTGGTCGTACCTGCGGCCGTCAACTTGATTGACTTTTGGCCTACTTCAAACTTAGAGGAATTACTTGGGATGTGACAAAGTATTTACAGGCAATTTTGTTATTCTTATAGCCGGACATGTGTGTTTATTTCCGTACCTGACGGTTTTCGACCACAACTTTTGCCTTCCTCAGAGGTTGTCACGTGATGTCACGAAACCGTAAGAATAAAAATGTTATGATCCGCTGCCCGGATCATGTTCTGTTTGGTTTTTGGACTACCTCAGTTCCTGTTTTGTGCACCCCTGGGTTTGTTTTCAGTTACCATGGGTGCTTATTGTTTTAACCTGTCTCTGATTAGTGTTCGGGACGCTCACCTGTTCTCGAGCGCTAATCAGAGAGCTATTTAGTCCTGCCTTTTCAGTTCAGTCAGTCTGGCTTCCTAATTTGCTACACGCAACAGTTAACGACGGTATGTTGATTCCTTTTGTATGCTAGCTTATACGCCAGTCTCTTCTCTATATGCTAGCTTCCACGCTAAGCTCCTTTTGTATGCTAGCTCCCACGCTAGTCCCCTTAGCTTTGCCTTCCGTGCTATGACCACACTTTTGTTAGTTCCCGCCTGATTTATTGGTAAATAAATCATTTCCTACTTGCACGCTGTGTCCGAAATCCGTCTCCATCTTGGGAAAACGACCCCCGCATCATCATGCGCCCAGATCGTTACAAAAAAAATTGCATAATTTTTTGAAGGCCTCGTGAACTTCTTTGGATTAAAGTATTTACATGTCGTGGTCGTGTTTTAGTAGCCGGGCGATGGCCGTAGCAATGACTGTTGGAAGTGAGTACTGTAGTTTACAGTACAACACACTCAAGACTACTACATTGAGGTAAACAAGTGTAAAGCTGACTAGAGGGGTGTTATTTCATGTAGCGCTGGGCCGATAAAACGATATCAATATATGGTGCGATAGACACGTATAGATATCAATAAAAAATTTGTTCGATAAAACGATCGATATACCAGTGACGTGCGGTGAGGTTCATGGCTGGCGAGGCACTGACTTCATCACAGTCAGATTTACAAACATATGAACCCTAAAGAGTATCTTATTCACCATTTGATTGGCAGCAGTTATCGGGTTATGTTTAAAAGCTCATACCAGCATTCTTCCCTGCTTGGCACTCAGCATCAAGGGTTGGAATTGGGGGTTAAATCACCAAAAATTATTCCCGGGCGCGGCGCCGCTGCTGCCCACTGCTCCCCTCACCTCCCAGGGGGTGAACAAGGGGATGGGTCAAATGCAGAGGACAAATTTCATTACACCTAGTGTGTGTGTGACAATCATTGGTACTTTAACTTAACTTTAACTTTACACATACAAACTGTAGCACACAAAAAAGCACATTTAATAAAAAAAACGTTATTATGGTCTTACCTTTACTTATAAATGAAGTCCATGCACCGCTGTTGTGCTGGATTAATGCACCCCCGCCGTAGAATGCATCCCCTGACGGGAGTGTTATATCAACTAAAGCCCACACTTAAACTTTCCACGAGCAAGATTGAATCTATTTAAAAAAGTTATTTAATAAGAAGCCAAAAAGTGCAAAAACAATAATGTTCGTGTTGGAGGAGTTGTGAATGAATGAAATATGAAATCCATGCTGCAGTCTGCAGGTGTACCTAATGTTGTGGCCCTGCAGTCATTCACAACTCCTCCAACACGAACATTATTGTTTTTGCACTTTTTGGCTTCTTATACAGCAGTTTTATGATTGCTCAGCACAAGAAATACGTTACACACATACAGTTGTTGACAAAATACACTGTACATTATATACCTCAGCTAACTAAACTATGGAAATGTATAATATAGTTCATATAGCAATACGGTCTCACTGCACAGCAGGCCAGCAGTTAGCCGAGTCCGCAATCCATGTTGAGGCACAACGCAGTGACGTGCCTCAACTGGCTGCTGATCACCGCACCGTCTCTTCTCAGTATTTGAACGGCAAATGTGAAAATTCAGCGATTTTGAATAAAAATAATCTAAAACTGGTGAAGTTAAATGGAAAATAACTTTATAGTATAATCACTGGATACATATAACAATTACATTTTTTTTTTTTCTTTTTAAATTTTTTTTCTTTCCATGATGGCACGTGAGGCCCTGCCTCACCTGCCTCCACTGACTGCACGTCACTGCGATATACTGTATATATTTTTGGTCGGAAGAAACCGGAAAGAATGAGGCATAGTTGGTTGTATGACCAAAGGCACTCACGGTCTGGTAACCTAGCAAAACAGAAAGGATCAGCGAACAATGGGAGGGACACACTAAACAGCCAATCGCGTAACAGTATCAACTATCAATTTTGGTTGCGCCATCTTGCTGTCTCGCTGTTGATTCTCTGCACAAAGTTGAGTTGAGTTTGTATTTATTTGGAACATGCATGCATACAACATGATACATCACAATTTCTAGTTTCTAGTTCAAAAAGGAGTAGAAAGAAGCAGAGCTTATTTAATCCTACCCCTTTTCCTTTACATAGCAGTTGCTAAAACTTTTGTTCACTTCCTGTTTTCAATTTATCCATAATATACTCCATAGGTAATAACATTAAAAATAAATAAATGATTAGTGAAGTAAGTTCTATTTCTTATGGTGAGATAAATAAGATTATCTAGAAAATAAATGGACCATGTTTATCATGGTTCTTCTTTTTACTTTGTAAACACTTTAAGTTTGAAGAGTTTCTTGAAGTGGATCATATTAGTACATTGTTTGATTTCTTTGCTTAATCCATTCCATAATTTAATTCCACATACTGATATACTAAAGGTCTTAAAAGTGTTGTACGTGCTTACAAATGTTTTAAATTACAATTTTCTCTAAGATTATATGTCTCTTCTATTGTTTAGGAGAATTGTTGTATATTCTTGGGTAGCAGATTATAGTTTGCTTTGTGCATAATTGTAGCTGTTTGCAAATTCACCATGTTGTGGAATTTCAGTATTTTTGATTCAATGAATAAAGGGTTTGAATGTTTTGAATGGGTTTGAATGTGAGAAGAGAAATTCAAAATAAATGCTGCAGAGAGCGAAGAAATTGTCGATAAAACAGTAATAGTCAAGGACCATAGTCCTCCGGCAGGCTCATCTTTTCTTTTCAACCCTAGTCCGTTCCCTATTGCGATGTACGGAAACAACAGGTAGGAACTAAAGTGCAGGACTGTATAAATAAAATAAATAATAAGTTAGAAATCTGCTACTTTAAAATATTAATTTGGTCCAATAATATTTAAATAATAATTACTGCAGAACACATTCATTTCCATATTTACATAAGAAAAACAGACCAAATTAAATGTTACACAGACCACGTAACTTCCTGGCAGTAAACCTACAGAAAATTGTTTTATTCTGGTTTCTCTGTTTACATTTTCACTTTTCACTATTTTGTTACACTATATTAAAGGCCTACTGAAACCCACTACTACCGACCACGCAGTCTGATAGTTTATATATCAATGATGAAATCTTAACATTGCAACACATGCCAATACGGCCGGGTTAACTTATAAAGTGCAATTTTAAATTTCCCGGGAAATATCCGGCTGAAAACGTCTCGGTATGATGACGTTTGCGCGTCACGTCACGGATTGAGCGGAAGTATTGGGACACCATTGTGTCCCAATACAAACAGCTCTGTTTTCATCGCAAAATTCCACAGTATTCTGGACATCTGTGTTGGTAAATCTTTTGCAATTTGTTTAATGGACCATGAAGACAGCAAAGAAGAAAGCTGTAGGTGGGATCGGTGTATTAGCGGCTGGCTACAGCAACACAACCAGGAGGACTTTGAGTTGGATAGCAGACGCGCTACCGTGAGTACGCAGCTTTCTTCCAAACATTTGATCGCTTGCCCGTCCGTGCGTGCCGCTATGTGCATGTCACGTACGTAACTTTGGGGAAATATATGTGCTGTATGAACTTTGCGGAAGTGAACGGTACTTTGGGCTGTGGGATTGAGTGTGTTGTGCGGGTGTTTGAGTTGTATTGGCGGGTTATATGGACGGGAGGGGGGAGGTGTTTGTTATGCGGGATTAATTTGTGGCATATTAAATATAAGCCTGGTTGTGTTGTGGCTAATAGAGTATATATATGTATTGTGTTTATTTACTGTTTTAGTCATTCCCAGCTGAATATCAGGTCCCACCCACCTCTCACAGCATCTTCCCTATCTGAATCGCTTCCACTGCCCTCTAATCCTTCACTTTCACTTTCCTCATCCACAAATCTTTCATCCTCGCTCAAATTAATGGGGTAATCGTCGCTTTCTCGGTCCGAATCACTCACGCTGCTGGCGTCCATGATTGAAAACAATGTGCAGATGTGAGGAGCTCTTCAACCTGTGACGTCACGCTACTTCCGGTACAGGCAAGGCTTTTTTTATCAGCGACCAAAAGTTGCGAACTTTATCGTCGATGTTCTCTACTAAATCCTTTCAGCAAAAATATGGCAATATCGCGAAATGATCAAGTATGACACATAGAATGGATCTGCTATCCCCGTTTGAATAAGAAAATCTCATTTCAGTAGGCCTTTAAGCATTTCTTATGTATTCCTTATTTTTGCACCTTCATTTGGATATCTTATTGTTAAATGTTTATTTTGAATTGTGTTTACATTAATTGTTTTCCATGCTTGTGTTGACATTTCCTTTCTGCTTTGATAGCTGAGAAGTTTATTTAATCAGAGGAAAGTTATATTTTAAATAAAAATGTGAATGTATTCTTCTCCTGGTCCATACCTTCCATAGGTCATAATTAGCTATATATATTGTGATACAGTTTTCAGCAACATTGCCCGGCCCTAATTCCATATTTAGAGGTCTTATTGATAATATTGTTACTTGACAGAAAACAATTGCCCAAAGTCCGGCCTGGACCCAATTAGCCACGATAAATGAGGGACTATTGTATAGGTTCTGCAGTTGAAAAAACAGGTAATAATTCTTGTGTCTGAAATGACGTTGTCACCTCCTAACATTGCATGCATATCACTGCCTTTTGAATTGTGTTGGCGTCATAAAACGCTTCCAAAAACTCTCATCTTTACTGAAAGCTGACAATGAAAGGCCTCTTGATGAAGACAGAAGTTGTTTAATGAAGACACAAGCTACATGCTCAGTTTTGGCTCACACCTGTCAATGCCCGTGGGTTTCTGACAGATGATGGAGCTGGCGGTAGTAAACACACCGGCGGGGGGGGGCGCTTCCCACCCTTCTTCCCTGCTGGTTTCATCCCAATCAGCTCTTCCTCATACGCAGACCTCATGGCGATGATAAGTCCCAATGACCGCGACTCTTGGGAGCAGCGGTTATAAACAACCTCTTCATTTGCATCCTTCTCCTTTGTAAAATCTGCCTCCTTGTGTCTCATTAACCCCGCTGGGTGTGTGTGTGTGTGTGTGTGTGTGTGTGTGTGTGTGTGTGTGTGTGTGTGTGTGTGTGTGTGTGTGTGTGTGTGTGTGTGTGTGTGTGTGTGTGTGTGTGTGTGTGTGTGTGTGTGTGTGTGTGTGTGTGTGTGTGTGCGCGTGTGTGCGCGTGCGTGCGTGCGTGGAAAACGTCCCAGTGCTGGGCTGCAGAAATGAGGTGCGGGCAAAGGAAGTGTAAGCGGAGAAAAGGAGGGGAAATGAAAGAGATTACTCTAATTTTCATCGGCGCACAGAAACATTTTCAGGCCACGGCTGTTGAGAAATTAGAGGCGCTCACATGAAAATGGAACTGTCACGCTTGTCCCTGACAGTTTGGCTATGTTTTAGTTTTTCCTCTGCGTTTGTCTTAGTTTCCTGTCAGTGCTTTTATTTTGTCTTCATTTCCTGATTATGTTCCCTGAGTGTTTTGTCCCCTCAGCTGTGGCTGATTGGCACCTGGCCACACCTGGTGCCAGTCAGCCAGCTGCCTATTTAAACCTGTCCTGCCCTCCAGTCACTGCTGGATCATTGTCATTACAATAATTGTCACTTGTCACTTACCTTCTACCTATTTGTCGTTGTAGCTCCGTCTACTTTTGTCCACTCCGCTTTAGTCATAGTTCCTTCGTGTCACAGTAAGTGTTTTTGTTTATTGTCCACAGTTAGCTTTGTGCTATTTTAGTTTATAGCTTAGTTTGTTCTCCGCCTTGTGCGCGCCTTTTGTTTGTTCCCTTTTGTTTGTTTTTTGCTATAGAGCAGAATTAAATCATGTTTTCCCATTCAAAGCCTGCCATCATCTCTGCATCTTGGGGTTCGTCACCTACAAACTCTGACAGAATGATCCAGCCTAAAACGAACCTCGCAGAGATGTCCATGGCGGAGAGGCTTAACAAAGCATTAGAATTGATGGCTAAATCAAGGAAAAGCTTTGCCTCGTTTTGTGATCCCTCCGACCCATCCCTGTCCTGTGTTGGCTTCTCGTGGGACGTCTTGGATCTGTCCCGTGAGGGGGGGGCTATGAGTAGCTGTGCAGCTGGGGAGGCACAACTACTCCTCACCCCAGTGGGTCTGCAACCAACGGCGCCTCCATCTCCGGTGGACCAGCAGGGGTCTCCACCACCCTCTCTGGTGGACCAGCAGGGGTCTCCACCACCTTCTCCGGTGGACCAGCAGGGGTCTCCACCATCCTCTCCGGTGGACCAGCAGGGGTCTCCACCATCCTCTCCGGTGGGCCAGCAGGGGTCTCCACCACCCTCTCCGGTGGGCCAGCAGGGGTCTCCACCACCCTCTCTGGTGGACCAGCAGGGGTCTCCACCACCATGCACCCCGGTGGACCAGAAGAGGGCGCCACCACCATGCACTCCGGTGGGCCAGCAGCAGAGGGCGCCACCAGCATGCACTCCGGTGGGCCAGCAGCAGAGGGCGCCACCACCATGCACTCCGGTGGGCCAGCAGCAGAGGGCGCCACCACCATGCACTCCGGTGGGCCAGCAGCAGAGGGTGCCACCACCCTCTCCGGGTGGCCAGCAGAGGGTGCCGCCACCACCCTCCCCGGGTGGCCAGCAGAGGGCGCCGCCACCACCCTCCCCGCATAGCCAGCAGAGGGCGCCGCCACCATCCTTCCCGGTGGGCCCTCCCACGCCGGCGGTCGGGCCGCCTCGACAATAGCGGCGGCGTTCAACTCGCCGTCGCCACATGACTCTTCCCCGCTGGTTGCGGGGACACTTGGCCTGGCGGCCCACCTCCTTGTCCTCCCTCCACCCTCCCGTGACTTTGGACTGTTTTTGTTGGGGGGGCGGGGGGATTTGCTAGAACGTCTAGCATCCGTTATGGGAAGGGGGGCTACTGTCAGGCTTGTCCCTGACAGTTTGGCTATGTTTTAGTTTTTCCTCTGCGTTTGTCTTAGTTTCCTGTCAGTGCTTTTATTTAGTCTTCATTTCCTGATTATGTTCCTGAGTGTTTTGTCCCCTCAGCTGTGGCTGATTGGCACCTGGCCACACCTGGTGCCAGTCAGCCAGCTGCCTATTTAAACCTGTCCTGCACTCCAGTCACTGCTGGATCATTGTCATTACAATACTTGTCACTTGTCACTTACCTTCTACCTATTTGTCGTTGTAGCTCCGTCTACTTTTGTCCACTCCGCTTTAGTCATAGTTCCTTCGTGTCACAGTAAGTGTTTTTGTTTATTGTCCACAGTTAGCTTTGTGCTCTTTTAGTTTATAGCTTAGTTTGTTCTCCGCCTTGTGCGCGCCTTTTGTTTGTTCCCTTTTGTTAGTTTTTTGCTATAGAGCAGAATTAAATCATGTTTTCCCATTCAAAGCCTGCCATCATCTCTGCATCTTGGGGTTCGTCACCTACAAACTCTGACAGGAACAAAGAAAGCAATTTCAGCTGAAAGGAGATTTCCAAGAATTATCTTAAAGCTTGTTTTCCTTTAACTCTGCAATCTCTGCTAATATTTCTCCCCACTGTTTGATGGAGGCTCAGCTGCCTTCTATGTGCCCCTTACGCCCACTTACCCTTGTTTTTCCAACCTTTCATCGACTTGTGTTCTCCATCAGTGAAGCCACTCGTCTGCCTGAGTGATTGAGCTGTTTCTTTCCCCCACAGACTGGTGTCCATATTCTGGCTTTACCCCTGGATCGATATTGCGACACAGCCATCCATTTTGCTCTCTGTGGTTAGAATGAACTCCTTTAGGAATCAGCAAGACTGATCCTCTAAGACTCGGCTAAGAAGGTCTGGTTAGTTTTTTCGGTTCTGGTTTATTCCAAAGGTGTTTCTACCCCATATACATCCAAACGTGCACTGGACGTAGACATTACTTTGTGCACTGGGGCACAGCTTTTAGAAAGCTTCTTCGTAACCATGAATACTTAACATTCAAATCTATTAATTAAAAAAATAACAGAGGTGTCATGTCTGTGTGATCATGTTTTGTTTTAGTTATGTTCGGTTTTGTTTTTGGGACTCTTTGTGCACTCTTGTTTTGTCACCATGACGACCGATTAGTTGCACCTGTTTTCACGTTCGGACTCACACACCTGTTGTCAATCATGTCTATATTATTTAAGCCCATTGTTTTCAGTTAGTCTGCCTGGCGACATCACACTTTATCATCACTCTGCTTCATGCCATGTTCACAGTTCCATGCCAAGTAAGTTTTTGTTTCATGTTCATAGGTTTTTGCCTTTGTGCAAGTCTTTTGTTTTCATTAGCCAAGTTTTGTACCTCTGCTGTGAGCGCTTTTTGTATGTTCCTTTTTTGATAGATTAATTAGAAAATGTACTCACATTCACGTCTTCCCCGCGCCAACTTTCCGTTGCCTTCCGGAAAAACAAACCCCAAGGACCAAGTCGTGACAAGAGGAAGATTTGTGACCCAATACTTTTGAAAAAATACCCTATTTTTCGGACTATAGAGTGCATCGGTATATAAGCCGCACCCACTAAATTTCAGGGGAAACAAATATGTTTCCATATATTAGCCGCACCGGGCTATAAGCCGCAGATACTGTATATACATAGTGAAATTAGTTATTTACACTGAAAATGTTTATTTACATACCTTAATTGTTTCCTAACGGTGTCTGTAACACGCCAGTAAAACGGCGGATCAAACAAAACAGAAGACATCGTCATGGACCCATTAGCTGTGCAAGCTAGCTCTCCAATCAGCTAAACAGACTCAATAACTCCACGGTGACGTTTTGGTGAATTTACTGAGGAATTTGTGAAACTGAAACAATACAAAAAGAACGCCAATGTGAGTTAATAATACTAACACAGACACTCGTAAACGTGTTAGCATGTTACAAAGGCTAATTTAGATGCTGACAAATATGGTAACATTGCATAATTTTTTGTGTATTTCCTCATAACTAGTATTGATCTACTTGTTTTACTCTTAATGTCGGGTTACTTTCTGTTGTGACATGGCTCCATCTACTCTTCTGTAAAAATGTAATAAACACTTATTCCTATGTTGTTTGGATACTTCACCATACTTCTGGGCGATATTACAAATCTGGTTATCGATCCAATACCAAGTAGTTTCAGGGGCAGTATTGGCCACACCAACGCTGATACTTAAAATTTTCAAGATCATTGTATATATGTATGTATGTATGTATATATATTTATGTATATATATATATATATATATATATATATATATATATATATATATATATATATATATATATATATATATATATATATATGTGTATGTATGTATGTATGTATGTATGTATGTATGTATATATATGTGTATATATATATATATATATATATATGTGTATGTATGTATGTATGTATGTATGTATGTATGTATATATATGTGTATATATATATATATATATATATATATATATATATATGTGTATGTATGTATGTATGTATGTGTATATATATATATATATATATATATATATATATATATATATATATATATATATATATATATATATATATATATATATATATATATACATATACGTATATGTATATATATATGTATGTATATGTATATATATATGTATGTATATACACTACCGTTCAAAAGTTTGGGGTCACATTGAAATGTCCTTATTTTTTAAGGAAAAGCACTGTACTTTTCAATGAAGATAACTTTAAACTAGTCTTAACTTTAAAGAAATACACTCTATACATTGCTAATGTGGTAAATGACTATTCTAGCTGCAAATGTCTGGTTTTTGGTGCAATATCTACATAGGTGTATAGAGGCCCATTTCCAGCAACTATCACTCCAGTGTTCTAATGGTACAATGTGTTTGCTCATTGGCTCAGAAGGCTAATTGATGATTAGAAAACCCTTGTGCAATCATGTTCACACATCTGAAAACAGTTTAGCTTGTTACAGAAGCTACAAAACTGACCTTCCTTTGAGCAGATTGAGTTTCTGGAGCATCACATTTGTGGGGTCAATTAAACGCTCAAAATGGCCAGAAAAGATAACTTTCATCTGAAACTCGACAGTCTATTCTTGTTCTTAGAAATGAAGGCTATTCCACAAAATTGTTTGGGTGACCCCAAACTTTTGAACGGTAGTGTATGTATATATATGTACATATATATATGCACATATATATGTACATATATGTATGTATGTATGTAAAATAAGTTTTGAAATAGGTTTAGAGCACCCCTGGTATACTTTTTTTTTTAACACTTCAATCTTGGTTAAAAGGTTTCAGTTTGCAAAAGTTCTTTTTCAGCACATTCAACAATACCACAATGAAATGATAACCGTGGTAATTTTTGGTCACAATAACTGTGATATGAAACATTCATTGCATTCTATCCCTATTTGAAAGTTATCACTGACTTAACCCAACGCCTGAGTGGCTTTAGAGTTGTTTGCACCTGCGTGACTTATTGGGGTGGTCGACTCGGGTAAGGGCGGACGACATGCTGGGACTGGGTGCCAGTTCCTCACAGGGCACAAACAGACTAGCCTGCCACTGAAGTCCAGCAAGCGACGCTATCAGTGACACGTGGAAGTAGAACTAGCTCTGCTGTCACAGTACGGCACTCTGTCTCTCCGCATCCTTTTGGGAAAGCGGGCCTGGAGATGCCGAGTCTGACAAGATGAAAAAGCAGAGAGAAACGTGAAGAGATGAGGCGGTGATAACAAGTTTATGCGCTATTGTCTGTTGTCTTTGTGCAACGTGTTGCAGTACGGGACTCATTGTCTGCGGCCCCCTACTCATTAACGCTATGAATAGAGTTAAGTCTGCTCAGACTAATAGAGTGCCATGTTTTCCCTCGACTCCTGTATACATGCATTATTCATCTTCTCTTACTGGCCTGACAGGCGTAGGCAGCATACGATACGTATATCTCGTTACGCAAACACTGTTTATTGTTGTAAGGAAATGAAGACTGAGAGTCTGTAAGGACTGAACCCTGTTTGCTAAAGGTGGGCACCTCTCCATTCCATTATGATTCAGGGGCAGTGATTCCATTGTAAATTTGTTATTTAAACTTAAATGGTATATTATTTTTATCTTGTATATTCTACATTATTATTAGATATCCTAAATCAGTTCTTTTCTTTTTTTTTACTTCCAAGTACCACCTCAGAAAAGACGTGTTTCTCCAAGTACCACCATAATGACCAACATTAAAATACAGTAGCATAGTAGGCCTAAATGTTCATTAAAAACAAGGCAGAGGTTCTATTAAGCAAGTATATTGAATATTTTTGGCCACTGTAACATTACACACTGTTTGAACAGTAACACTATGTTTGAATATTTAATTAAGTTATTCTTTGGTGCATATACCATAGTTTCAGAATCCCTCTTCTAAATGTACCAATATATCTACTGTTATATTAAACACGTTGTATTTATTATTTTTCCCATTGTAACATTACACACAGTTTGAACAGTCACACTGTGTTTGAATATGTAATTAAGTGATTCTTTGGTGGTGTGTGTACCACAGTTTCCGAATCACCCTTCTAAATGTACTAGATTTAATTAATAACAATATATCTACTGTTTTATCAAACAAGTATATTTATTATTTTGCCCATTGTAACATTACACAGAGTTTGAACAGTAACACTGTGTTTGAACATTTAATTAAGTGATTCTTTGGTGTTAGGGCTGGATGATTATGGCAAAAAAGATAATCCCAATTTATTTGGATTGATATTGAAATCGTGATTAATAACAGGATTATTCATACATTTTAAAACATAAGTATTTATTGTACCACCAAAACTCCACTTTAAATATAATTTGAAAGAACTACCAGATATACATTAGTAACAAATAACCTAGTAAAATAATAATAATATTAGTAGTAACAACAATAAATTAAAATAACAATAGAAATATGAAAAGACAATAAAATAGTTTTTTTGTTTAAATACCTTTTACACTTATTTTACCACCATAATGTGCTTTTTGTGTTATAAATAAAATTGTATAAAATCAGTTTATCATACATTCAAAATGTATTCGTGTAGCCCTTAATCACAAGTGTGTTAAAGGCCTACTGAAATGATTTTTTTTTATTTAAACGGGGATAGCAGATCCATTCTATGTGTCATACTTGATCATTTCGCGATATTGCCATATTTTTGCTGAAAGGATTTAGTAGAGAACATCGACGATAAAGTTCGCAACTTTTGGTCGCTGATAAAAAAAAGCTTTGCCTGTACCGGAATTAGCGTGACGTCACAGGTTGAAAGGCTCCTCACATTTCCCCATTGTTTACACCAGCAGCGAGAGCGATTCAGACCGAGAAAGCGACGATTACCCCATCAATTTGAACCAGGATGAAAGATTTGTGGATGAGGAACGTGAGAGTGAAGGACTATAGTGCAGTGCAGGACGTATCTTTTTTCGCTCTGACCGTAACTTAGGTACAAGGGCTCAATGGATTCCACACTCTCTCCTTTTTCTATTGTGGATCACGTATTTGTATTATAAACCACCCCGGATATTATATCCTCTTGAAAATGAGAATCGAGAACGCGAAATGGACATTCACAGTGACTTTTATCTCCACGACAATACATCGGTGAAACACTTTAGCTACGGAGCTAACGGGATAGCATCGTGCTTAAATGCAGATAGAAACAAAAGAAATAAGCCCCTGACTGGAAGGATAGACAGCAGATCAACAATACTACTATCAGGAGACACCGAACCAAACACTGGACCTGTAACTACACGGTTAATGCTGTGCCGCCTGTCGATGCCCAGCAATGCTGTTGCTAACGACGCAATTGAAGCTAACTTAGCTACGGGACCTCGTCAGAGTTATGCTAAAAACATTATCTTTCCACCTACGCCCGCCCTCATCTGCTCATCAACACCCGTGCTCACCTGCGTTCCAGCGATCGACGGCGCGACGAAGGACTTCACCCGATCATCGATGCGGTCGGCGGCTAGCGTCGGATAGCGCGTCTGCTATCCTCAAAGTCCTCCTGGTTGTATTGCTGCAGCCACCCGCTAATACACCGATCCCACCTACAGCTTTCTTCTTTGCAGTCTCCATTGTTCATTAAACAAATTGCAAAAGACTCACCAACACAGATGTCCAGAATACTGTGGAATTTGGCAATGAAAACAGAGCTGTTTGTATTGGATACAATGTGTCCGAATACTTCTGTTTCAACCATTGACGTCACGCACATACGTCATCATACATAGACGTTTTCAACCGGAAGTTTCGCGGGAAATTTAAAATTGCACTTTTTAAGTTAACCCGGCCGTATTGGCGTGTGTTGCAATGTTAAGATTTCATCATTGATATATAAACTATCAGACTGCGTGGTCGGTAGTAGTGGGTTTCAGTAGGCCTTTAAAAGGCTTCACAAACTCACAAAGGCATCCCCTGATCTAAACCTACAAATGTTCGTTAATTAAATGCAAAAATCCTCACATTTATTGGTGCAATACATCTTTGGATCAAATTCGGGAGAACGGTTGTCCCGGGAGATTTTCGGGAGAGGCACTGAAATTCGGGAGTCTCCCGGAAAATTCGGGAGGGTTGGCAAGTATGTCAATAAGTGCTTTAAGTACATTATGCTTGTGTAAAGTACTTTTTTGAAACCTTTCTTTTGTCAGCGCAGTCAGACCGGATGTTGCGCACAGCGCTGTTATTGTGAAGGGCAGATGTGTGCTGCTGTTTTGAGAGTGACACGTTTTTATACGACTTGAGGCTTTTAAAAAAAAGAGAGAAAGCACCTCTCAAGTGGTGACTGCTATCCAGTTTGTACGTTGATCTTACATCGATGATGTCGTTCACAACACAAGCAGATGAGATGTGTTATGGATTGTTCATGTTAGCTTTAGCTTTGAGTTTAGTCGTTTCGAATGAGCGTCTCCACGTTGTTCTAGTTCATGACGGGGATTAATTAGTTTTTGGGGAATGAATGAGCGGTCAGGGCACTTTGTTTTCGAAACAAATGTTCCTTCTCCTCACAATGACAGCATTTCACTCACATTTTTTTCAATTTCTGAGATATTCTGCGTTCAACAACGGATTCCATTTTATTGGCCAATTCTGTGATTCCGGGTTAACGCAGAATTCATGTGGCCTTACTATTTTGTTGACTTCAGTGATTAGGAATTAGGTATACTAGCGCTGTGTCAAATAAAAAGTAGCGACTATGGTGACATTTTAAACTTCTGGTAGACGTGCTCTTTTTTCACTCATAAGCTCACTCATCTGTTTCACTGTCACAAGCTCAGGAATTTGCATGTACGTGCCTATTAATCCTTTTTTTTATTATAATACATTTTTATGCTCGTGAGAAGCCAAAATCAAGATTAAAATGTCATTAAATGTCAGTCTATCTACTTACACATCTCCATAGTTGAACGGGTTGCCGCTGGGCAGCCTTACTCTGTGGCCATCATTGTCTCGCCTGATTATTAAGCTACTTGCTAACTTACCGTTATTTATTCTTTTCTTGTTTCACAACTTCACATTCGAGCTAGCTAGCATAGCTTGTCCTCTCTTCCTCCCTCCTCCATGTGTCCGTGCTAACCCAGCTAACACATAATGTTAACAGAATGTTAGCTAATAGTTCTCCCATTGTTAGTTAGAATTAAACCTAGAACTAACGTGTAGAGAACATTAGCACTAATGCTGCATTGCTGTCCTGGGCATGACGTTAAAGTGGATCTGGCAGTGGAGGCTCCTCTATGGGGTCTTGGGGCACTAGGAGGTTAACCCCTTTACTACTGTTACGCCAGGTGGCCCTTGGCAAAGGCCTAGTACCTGACTGCCCCCTAGCCAGGGATACGGTGAAGACCTCAGCGGCGGAGCAGGCGGAAGACGGTAGATTTAAGAACTACCACAATGGCTGCAATGGCGGAAGAAGGCTGCAGCAGAAAAGGGTCCCCAGTCGTCTTGGACTCCATGCCACTGGACCCTGACCCGATTCTGTCAAGGATCGTGTGGTGACTGTCTGTCTGTGCACCAGTCTCCCCACGTTAAACTAAGTCACGCACAGGCATCCTCCATGAAGGGATAAAACCCTACCAGGAGGATCGTCATACTCGTTCGAGTGACCGCCGATGATGATGATGAATGCTGCATTTTAGAACCGTTAGTATTACTTTATTTAACATGCGCAATTAATGAATATTTGGACATTTGTCTGTGGATTTAAAATCGTCCATGTTCTAATCGTGATGCGTCTGAGAATGGGTCATTTTTCCCATCTCTAGCATTTCATGCGTGCAGGTTTGTAACAGCAAGTTGCACTCGAGACTGAGGTGTCACTTCCTCCTCCGTTTAACGGCTCATCACTCGACGGGAGTTAGTCTGATATTTTACCTTCCTTTGAAGCGCAGATGCCTTGCAAAAGTGCCGGCTAATTCCTGCTGCTTCGTCATGGACGGTCTTTGCCAGGAGGTGATCCAACGTCCCCGCAAAACCTGTCAGACCCGCCTTCACTTAGCAGGCTCGGGGAGAGATGGAATCTGCCATCTGTGTAAATTGCTCTGTAATCTCATCTGACTGCTTGTTTCTGATGAGCCCTCCAACACACACACACACACACACACACACACACACACACACACTTGTTCAGTTTTCCCAGACGCTATTGGCTCATTTGTCAAAGAGCAGGAGTCGCTTCGATCGCACACAAGACATATTAGGGAAGAAAAAGGCATGCAATGCATCATGATTAGCATCTCCATCTCCGTGGGTTGTTATCATTAGTCAACAAACATCCTTTCAATTTCTTCCTGATACCTCATCATCTTTACTGAGCAACTCTGCTAAAGTTTTGGAGTCTTTTTACTTGAAAAAAAAGAAGCCATTATTAAAACGGAGACTGTTGCATCTTTGTCCTTTTATGACTCTGAAGTGAGTAATTGAGGTGTGACGGCCCTAACCACTTCAACTGTCTAACAGTGTTGTCAATCAACTCTCTAACAGTGTTGTCAGTCAACTCTCTAACAGTGTTGTCAATCAACTAACATTGTCAATAAACTCTCTAACAGTGTTGTCAATCAACTAACGTTGTTGTCAATAAACTCTCTAACGGTGTTGTCAATCAACTTTCTAAGTGTTGTCAGTCAACTCTCTAACAATGTTGTCAATCAACTGTAACAGTGTTGTCAATCAACTCTAACAGTGTAGTCAGTCAACTCTTTAACAGTGTTGTCAGTCAACTCTTTAACAGTGTTGTCAGTCAACTCTCTAACAGTGTTGTCAATCAAATCTCTAACAGTGTTGTCAGTCAACTCTCTAACAGTGTTGTCAATCAACTAACGTTGTTGTCAATAAACTCTCTAACAGTGTTGTCAATCAACTCTCTAACAATGTTGTCAGTCAACTCTCTAACAGTGTTGTCAGTCAACTCTTTAACAGTGTTGTCAGTCAACTCTTTAACAGTGTTGTCAGTCAACTCTCCAACAGTGTTGTCAATCAACTCTCTAACAGTGTTGTCAGTCAACTCTCTAACAATGTTGTCAATCAACTCTAACAGCATTGTCAATCAACTCTAACAGTGTTGTCAGTTAACTCTTTAACAGTGTTGTCAGTCAACTCTCTAAGAGTGTTGTCAGTCAACTCTCTAACAGTGTTGTCAGTCAACTCTCTAACAGTGTTGTCAATCAACTCTCTAACAGTGTTGTCAATCAACTAACGTTGTTGTCAATAAACTCTCTAACAGTGTTGTCAATCAACTCTCTAACAATGTTGTCAGTCAACTCTCTAACAGTGTTGTCAGTCAACTCTAACAGTGTTGTCAGTCAACTCTAACAGTGTTGTCAATCAACTCTAACAGTGTTGTCAGTTAACTCTTTAACAGTGTTGTCAGTCAACTCTCTAACAGTGTCAGTCAACTCTCTAGAGTGTTGTCAGTCAACTCTCTAACAGTGTTGTCAGTCAACTCTCTAACAGTGTTGTCAATCAACTCTCTAACAGTGTTGTCAGTCAACTCTCCAACAGTGTTGTCAATCAACTCTCTAACAGTGTTGTCAGTCAACTCTCTAACAATGTTGTCAATCAACTCTAACAGCAATGTCAATCAACTCTAACAGTGTTGTCAGTTAACTCTTTAACAGTGTTGTCAGTCAACTCTCTAAGAGTGTTGTCAGTCAACTCTCTAACAGTGTTGTCAGTCAACTCTCTAACAGTGTTGTCAGTCAACTCTCCAACAGTGTTGTCAATCAACTCTCTAACAGTGTTGTCAGTCAACTCTCTAACAGTGTTGTCAATCAAATCTCTAACAATGTTGTCAGTCAACTCTAACAGTGTTGTCAGTCAACTCTAACAGTGTTGTCAGTCAACTCTATAACAGTGTTGTCAATCAACTCTCTAACAGTGTTGTCAATCAACTCTCTAACAGTGTTGTCAATCAACTCTCTAACAGTGTTGTCAGTCAACTCTCTAACAGTGTTGTCAATCAACTCTCTAACAATGTTGTCAGTCAACTCTAACATTATTGTCAATAAACTCTAACAGTGTTGTCAATCAACTCTAACAGTGTTGTCAGTCAACTCTAACAGTGTTGTCAGTCAACTCTATAACAGTGTTGTCAATCAATTCTCTGACAGTGTTGTCAATCAACTCTCTAACAGTGTTGTCAATCAACTCTCTAACAGTGTTGTCAATCAACTCTCTAACAGTGTTGTCAGTCAACTCTCTAACAGTGTTGTCAATCAACTCTCTAGCAATGTTGTCAGTCAACTCTAAAATTATTGCCAATAAACTCTCTAACGGTGTTGTCAATCAACTCTCTAACAGTGTTGTCAGTTAACTCTTTAACAGTGTTGTTAGTCAACTCTCTAAGAGTGTTGTCAATCAACTCTAACAGTGTTGTCAGTCAACTCTAACAGTGTTGTCAGTCAACTCTAACAGTGTTGTCAGTCAACTCTATAACAGTGTTGTCAATCAACTCTCTAACAGTGTTGTCAATCAATTCTCTGACAGTGTTGTCAATCAACTCTCTAACAGTGTTGTCAATCAACTCTAACAGTGTTGTCAGTTAACTCTTTAACAGTGTTGTTAGTCAACTCTCTAAGAGTGTTGTCAATCAACTCTAACAGTGTTGTCAGTCAACTCTAACAGTGTTGTCAATCAACTCTCTAACAGTGTTGTCAGTCAACTCTCCAACAGTGTTGTCAATCAACTCTAACAATGTTGTCAGTCAACTCTCTAACAGTGTTGTCAGTCAACTCTAACAGTGTTGTCAGTCAACTCTAACAGTGTTCTTAATAAACTCTAACAGTGTTGTCAGTCAACTAACATTGTTGTCAATAAACTCTCTAATGGTGTTGTCAATCAACTCTCTAAGTGTTGTCAGTCAACTGTCTAACAGTGTTGTCAATCAACTCTCTAACAGTGTTGTCAGTCAACTCTCCAACAGTGTTGTCAATCAACTCTAACAATGTTGTCAGTCAACTCTCTAACAGTGTTGTCAGTCAACTCTAACAGTGTTGTCAGTCAACTCTAACAGTGTTCTCAATAAACTCTAACAGTGTTGTCAGTCAACTAATATTGTTGTCAATAAACTCTAACGGTGTTGTCAATCAACTCTCTAAGTGTTGTCAGTCAACTCTTTAACAATGTTGTCAATAAACTCTCTAACGGTGTTGTCAATCAACTCTGTGTTGTCAGTCAACTCTCTAACAGTGTTGTCGATCAACTCTCTAACAATGTTGTCAGTCAACTCTAACAGTGTTGTCAGTCAACTCTAACAGTGTTGACAATCAACTCTCTAACAGTGTTGTCAGTCAATCAACTCTCTAACAGTGTTGTCAATCAACTCTCTAACATTGTTGTCAGTCAACTCTAACAGTGTTGTCAGTCAACTCTAACAGTGTTGACAATCAACTCTCTAACAGTGTTGTCAGTCAATCAACTCTCTAACAGTGTTGTCAATCAACTCTCTAACATTGTTGTCAGTCAACTCTCCAACAGTGTTGTCAATCAACTCTAACAATGTTGTCAGTCAACTCTCTAACAGTGTTGTCAGACAACTAACATTGTTGTCAATAAACTCTCTAACGGTGTTGTCAGTCAACTCTTTAACAATGTTGTCAATCAACTCTAACAGTGTTGTCAGTCAACTCTCTAACAGTGTTGTTAGTCAACTCTAACAGTGTTGTCAGTCAACTCTCTAACAGTGTTGTTAGTCAACTCTAACAGTGTTGTCAGTCAACTCTAACAGTGTTGTCAATGAACTCTCTAACAGTGTTGTCAATCAACTCTCTAACAGTGTTGTCAATCAACTCTCTAACAGTGCTGTCAGTCAACTCTCCAACACTGTTGTCAGTCATTTCTCCAACAGTGTTGTCAATCAACTCTCTAAAAGTGTTGTCAATCAACTCTCTAAAAGTGTTGTCAGTCAACTCTCTAACAGTGTTGTCAATCAAGGCAAGATTTGTTTAATCTAACCAAAGCCAGCGGAATCCCTTCCCTGAGCCTGAACACTTTTGTTTTCAACATGCTGCTTCATCTACAGTATGACAAGAAAACAAATGGCAGCTGATAAGATAGAGAGATGTGCGGCGTCTTTTGTTAGACTATTGTCAGGGCTTTTCCTCGACTCCATTGCTTCACAAATAAGCAGTTGTAGCGATAAAAGTTACATGGAACTTTGCAAAGCTGCAGTGCCATTACAAGAAACATCATATTTGATTATTGCTAAAGTGCTTGTCTCGCCTGATTATTAAGCTACTTGCTAACTTACCGTTATTTATTCTTTTCTTGTTTCATTTCCGTACCTGTCAGTTTTGGCTACAACCGTTGTCTTCCTCAGAGTTGTCACGTGATGTTCAACAGTTGTAGCCTAACCCGTCAGGTACGGAAATAAACACACAGGTCCGGCTATAAAAATAACAAATTGCATAATTATTTGAAGACCTAATGAACCTCTTTGGACTACGCGGACTTTGCATGAGAAGTTTGTTTTGGAGATGTTCCCTTCCACTAAACCAGTGGTTCTTAACCTGGGTTCGATCGAACCCTAGGGGTTCGGTGAGTCGGGCTCAGGGGTTCGGCGGATGTCAAGACCCACCCGACTCATCCTGTAAATAAAAACTTCTCCCTATCGGCGTATTACGGATACGGCAACAGCAGAAGTCAGACTGATTTGCAGTGTAATTTGTTGTGAGTTTATGCACTGTGTTGGTTTTGTTCTTTGAACAAGGTGATGTTCATGCACGGTTCATTTTGTGCACCAGTAAAAAAACATGGTAACACTTTAGTATGGGGAACATATTCACCATTAATAGTTGCTTATTAACATGCAAATTAGTAACATATTGGCTCTTAACTAGTCATTATTAAGTACTTATTAATACCTTATTCGGCATGGCCTTATTATAACCCTAACCCTCTAACCCTAACCAAATAACTCTAAATTAAGTCTTTGTTACTTAGAATATGTTCCCCATACTAAAGTGTTACCAAAAACATATAACTTTGTCTTGAATTTGAAAATATACAACATTTTATTTTTCACTAAAGAAGGGTTCGGTGAATGCGCATATGAAACTGGTGGGGTTCGGTACCTCCAGCAAGGTTAAGAACCACTGTACTAAACGAAGCCGATTGCTTCGTTTCACTCGCTTACACTTCTGTGGAGTCTCGGCGTTCGTTTATAGCGCACTGCTGTTAGTAGATGGCGACAGGTGTGGACACAGACGCATTTGTCTCACACTAAAAGTATATCTTGGAGTAGCACAATATGTGATGTTGCAGTTCCATTTTAAAAGTGCAACATTGCGTCCTTTTCTCAGCTGCTGGGACTGAGAGTTAGCATGCATATGTTTTTTTGGAAAAGATGCCAGAGGAGATCTTTATTACAGCGAAGGAGAACACAACAAGCCTATGGAGGAGCGCCTCACACTGCTAGTTTGCGCTAACGCTGGCGGTGGCTGCAAGGTGACGCAATGCTTGTTTACATCTCCCAGACTGTTCAACAAATGCCACAAATATTCAGGGACACAAAAGTCAAATGATGTTACTTTTTTGTTTTTTATTGTAGCAACATTTTTGCTAACATTTTGGAGTGCACCAAAGGGACTGTGCATTTTATAATAAAAATAGAGACTTTTGTCGAGGCTAGAAGCAGTTATTCATGTTTACATTATTTGTATGGGGAAATCTGTTTCACTATACCAACGTTTGGGTTGGCGAACCATATTCAAGAACCAATTAAGTTTGTGGATCGACGTTCCTCTGTAATTTTTATTTTTTTTATTTTTATCAAGTGACAGCACTAATTTTAACAAAAAATGTTTGGAATGTAGCGTATGTTAATGTAATGCTCTTTGCATGATGATGATCAGAGAATATTACAAAGACATGCATGTGTGTGCAGCACATGGAGTTTGTCTGTCAAAATGTATATGGGTCAAACATCCTTACTAAGAACGATTTATTGGCACATGTTGTTTCCAGGCTTTTGCCGGCCACATAAAACGATGTGGCGGACCAGATCTGGCCCCCACGCCTTGAGTTTGAAACATGTGCTTTAGAGCAGGGGCGTCCAAACTTTCTCCGCTGAGGGCTGCACACTGAAAAATCAGAGCATGTGAAGGCCATTGGGATATTTCTAGTTTTGAAAACCAATAAAATATATAGATTTTTTTTTAGCCTTAAAGGGTCCTCTCAAGTTTGGTCCCAGGGATCTGGAAGGGTCTCGGTCATAAATAAGATAATAAGATACTGTAAAATAAGTCATATATGATATTTTTTTAATTCAAGGCTTAAATCACCAGACCTACTTCTAGCTGTTGTTATAATTTTTTTGTGTTTTTAATCGTTTATGCCCTTTTTGTCAAAAATACAAAATAAGCAACATTTTCCCCAAAAAGATTTTCAAATTGTAATCCATCCATCCATCCATTTTCTACCGCTTATTCCCTTCGGGGTCGCGGGGGGCGCTGGAGCCTATCTCAGCTGCATCCGGGCGGAAGGCAGGGTACACCCTGGACAAGTCGCCACCTCATCGCAGGGCCAACACAGATAGACAGACAACATTCACACTCACATTCACACACTAGGGCCAATTTAGTGTTGCCAATCAACCTATCCCCAGGTGCATGTCTTTGGAGGTGGGAGGAAGCCGGAGTACTCGGAGGGAACCCACACAGTCACAGGGAGGACATGCAAACTCCACACAGAAAAATCCCGATTCCGGGATTGAACCCAGGACTACTCAGGACCTTCGTATTGTGAGGCAGATGCACTAACCACCTTGAATAAGTCAGTAATTCATAACAGTTATTTATATCTATTCATTATTATTTTTGAGCAGTGACCGTTAAAAAGAAAATCCCAGTAGAATTATTGGGAATCCAAAAGAGCCCCACTCGTAAAAGTGTTGAAAGTAAAAAAAAAATTGTATTACTTATTTTAATCGCTTAAATCTCTAGATCAACTTCAGATCCATATATCGATTATACGTTTTTTATTATTCTTTTATGTATTTGTTTAATCCCCTTTTTTGTCAAAGACAACTTTTTTTATATGGCATTGATTGATTGATTGAGACTTTTATTAGTAGGTTGCACAGTGTACATATTCCGTACAATTGACCACTAAATGGTAACACCCGAATAAGTTTTTCAACTTGTTTAAGTCGGGGTCCACTTAAATTGATTCATGATACAGATATATACTATCAGATATATACTATCATCATAATACAGTCATCACACAAGATAATCACATTGAATTATTTACATTATTTACAATCCGGGGTGTGGGGAGGGGTTAGGTTGGTTGTTATCATCAGTCAACAACAATTGAGAACAGAGAAATGGATATTGGAACACAAAATATGCAATATTTTCCTAAAAAGATATTTAAAAGTGTAATTGTTTAAGTGAAGTAATTGGAGTATAGTTTATAACAACATTGATTTTGATTCATTATTATTTTTGAGCAACGACAGTTTTAAAGGAAAAAAATCAGCCTGCATAGCAGCTTTGTGTTATAAGTGTCAACATTGCAACTTTCTCTCGTTACATTTCACTTGTTTGCTCTTCTATTCCACTTTCATGTTTTTTTAATAGTTATTTTTAGAATGTGCCGCGGGTCGGTAAAACATTCATTGCGGGCCGCACTTTGGATACCACTTGGAGGGCTGTTGCCCCCGCAACCCGATTCCGGATAAGCGGTTGAAGATGGATGGATGGATGGATTGGAGGGCGACTGGAGCAGCAGCAGTCAATGAACACCATTTTATAAAGCAGCGAGCTCCGTCTTCTCTCGGTCATCCCTCATTGATTTTGCAATCCAGCAGTATCCAAGCAGAACCTTGGAGACTTTGCTCCTCAGCCTCCCGCTGATTGCCAATCTCTGGTACCCACCTCACCCAAGGCCTCGGTTCAGGGGGCGAACCCCTCCTGGGAAGAAGCGAAGCGAGAGAGGTGTCGCTCTGACCGCCACATTGGAGCATTGATGGATTTACTATCTAACCCTAACCCTCCCTCCCTCTTTTAGCATCCCATCCGACCTGACGCGCTAGTAGCACTCGTACATGATGGCCCGTCCCATTTTGCGCAGATCCGGGCGGAAAATATGAATGATGACTCGGAATGGTTGTCTCTAATCGGCCGCGAAATTGCCTGAGTAAATATGTTCCGGTAAAGCGCTGTCACCGGGTGAGAGTGAAAGTAGCCGCTAATAGGCTTGTAGTTGTCGGCGTGTTTAAGAGCCGTGTTGGAGTCACGCTGCAGAATTGGCTTTTAATGCACAGGACGGCTGGAGGGAGGAAGTGTCAGACATGTGCAATGGAAGGAGGCCCGCAGTAATTCAGGCTCTTGTTGTCTAATTCAATGATCTCAGATGGGGGCGATGAGATTAGTTCTGTGTGTGCGCCTGGTGCCCCTGATGTCCAGGTTGGTGCCAAGTGCCTTCTGTCTCGTCATGAATGGGGCGTCTGCTACAAAGACCCAGAAGTTCTCTTTTGTCCTTTGCGCCGCTTTGGAAACTTGCCACAAAACCCAGTGTCTTCAGCGAGAGCTTTCTGGGCCTCTTGGCATACTTGCAGGACTTTGTTGTCAGGACATGGTTGCCACCCAGCTTTGTTTCATTGTTCTTGGGAAGCCTGCAAAGCCGCTCTGCACCCTGGAGCGTTACAAAGGAGCCAAGGTTAGTGTTAAAAACCACGGTCAATGTTTGTCAATCAAGACCACAAATCAGACACAAGCGTAGCAGCTTATTTACTCATGCAAATAACTTCACTTTAAAACATTCAATACTTGCATGAGTGGTTCCACGGACTTTGCAGTAACTTCCTATCAGATTACCAACAGGCGTCCATCAAACATACCCAGTGGAACCTCCATCTAGGACAGTGGTTCTTAACCTTGTTGGAGATACCGAACCCCACCAGTTTCATATGCGCATTCACCGAACCCTTTAGTGAAAAAAATATATATATATATATATTTTATTTTTTTCAAATTCAAGACAAAGTTATATGTTTTTGGTAACACTTTTGTATGGGGAAAATATTCTAAGTAACAAAGACTTAATTTGGAGTTTTTTGGACACTAGGGGAACATATTCTAAGTAACAAAGACTTAATTTAGAGTTATTTGGTTAGGGTTCTGGTTAGGGCCAGGGTTAGAGGGTTAGGGTTAAGGTTAGAGGGTTAGGGTTATAATAAGGCCATGCCGAATAAGGCATTAATAAGTACTTAATAATGGCTAGTTAAGAGCCAATATGTTTCTAATTTGCATGTTAATAAGCAACTAATTAATGGTGAATATGTTCCCCATACTAAAGTGTTACCATGTTTTTTTACTGGTGCACAAAATGAACCGTGCATGAACATCACATTGTTCAAACAACAAAACCAACACAGTGCATAAACTCACAACAAATTACACACCTGCAAATCAGTCTGACTTCTGCTGTTGCCGTATCCGTAATACGCCGATAGGGAGAAGTTTTTATTTACACGATGAGTCGGGTGTGTTTTGACCTCCGCCGAACCCCTGAGGCCGACTCACCGAACCCCTAGGGTTCAATCGAACCCAGGTTAAGGACCACTGATCTAGGAACTTCATTGGTTCTCCAACGTGGTTCGCTAACCCAAATGTTCCTATAGTGAAGCAGAGTTCCCCTTAAGAATCAACGTAAACATGAATAATTGGTTCCAGCCTTGACAAAAGTCCCTATTTTAGTAAAAACCTGCACACTTTGAAGACATTCTAAAGTATATATACAAAACCCAAAACCAGTAAAGTTGGCACGTTGTGTAAATCGTAAATAAAAACAGAATACAATGATTTGCAAATCCTTTTCAACTTATATTCAATTGAATATACTGCAAAGGCAAGATATATAATGTTCGAACTGAGAAACTTAATTTTTTTGCAAATAATCATTAACTTTGAATTTAATGGCACCAAAACATTGCAAAAAAGTTGGCACAGGGGCATTTTTACCACTGTGTTACATGGCCTTTCCTTATAACAACACTCAGTAAACGTTTGGGAACTTATGAGACCAATTTTTTAAGCTTTTCAGGTGGAACTATTTCCCATTCTTGCTTGATGTACAGCTCCTAAACCTGTATGTACCTTTCAGCATTAATGGTGATGTGTAAGTTACCCTTGCCTTGGACTCGTCAGACCACAGAACACTTTTCCACTTTGCATCAGTCCATCTTAGATGAGCTCGGGCCCAGCGAAGCCGGCGGCGTTTCTGGGTGTTGTTGATAAATGGCTTTGGCTTTGCATAGTAGAGTTTTAACTTGCACTTACAGATGTAGCGACAAACTGTAGTTACTGACAGTGGTTTTCTGATGTGTTCCTGAGCCCATGTGGTGATATCCTTTACACACGGATGTCGCTTTTTGATACAGTACAACCTGAGTGATCCAAGGTCATGGGCATTCAATGTTACGTGCAGTGATTTCTCCAGAGTCTCTGAACCTTTTGATGATAATACGGACCGTAGATGGTGAAATCCCTGAATTCCTTGCAATAGCTCGTTGAGAAATGTTGTTCTTAAACTGGTGTTCTTAAAGTGGTGACCCTCGCCCCATCCTTGTTTGTGAATGACTGAGCATTTCATGGAAGCTGCTTTTATACCCAATTATGGCACCCACCTGTTCCCAATTAGCATGTTCACCTGCGAGATGTTCCAAATAAGTGTTTGATGAGCATTCCTCAACTTTCTCAGTCTTTTTTGCCACCAGCTTTTTTGAAACATGTTACAGACATCAAATTGTAAATGAGCTATTATTTGCAAAAAATAACAAAGTAACCCGTTCAAACGTTAAGTAACTTGTATTTGCAGTGTATTCAGTTGAATATAGGTTGAAAAGGATTTGCAAATCATTGTATTCTGTTTTTATTTACGATTTACGCAATGTGCTAACTTCACTGGTTTTTGGTTTTGTATATATACTTTATGTATCAAACCAACATGACAACAATCTCTTTTTTATCCAAACAACACAACAACATTACAGCAAGCCTAAATGTCAACACTGAACACGCACATTAACACACAAGTCTTGTTGGTGAACTCAAACACCAAAAACCTAAAAAAGGAAAATCATTCCATCTTGTGTCTGGGAATATTTGTGGCATTGTTGAACACTCTGGAGGTTTCCGAGTGATAAACGAGCAGTGGCTTCACGTAGTCACCACTAGCAATGTGAAGCAATCCTTCATCAGCTTGTGTCCAGGTAGTGCCTTCTCCTTCGCCGTAATAAAGGTCCGTTGGGGCATCTTTTTCAGTCTCATCACTATTAAAGACTTGCGAAGGAACAAAGCCCCCTTCACTGATAAAATCCTCAAAATTAAGGCGCCGCAAGCCGTAGGCTAACTATCTAGCTAAAATGTTAGCTCAGTGGTTGCGCAGCCACCCAAAGCGATACAGTCAGACTGTGAGAGTCTGGACACATTTAAAGTGTTTCTGATGACACAAAGTAATCTCAAGGACAGGTTGACACAGCTCTGATCGACAGGAGGTATGACAATTGTGGAAATAAACACAGCAGAAGTTCTGCGAGCCTGGAAGCTCTTCGAAATGGCCGTGTCCGCGTTTACAAGAAGGGATGTCATCAAAATGGCAGCCCCCATAGGGCTTCCAGTGACACACATAATTAATGAATAAATAAATGAAACGTTCGCTGAGACATGATCCGCACACAGAGGCATATTTGGTGCCATGTAAACATTCACAAACCGGAAAGAACGCAAATAGAAGCATTTGAGATTTGAGGTTCCACTGTATTGTCTTACATTAGAAGGCTAAGCTAGCTACACAACAACTTGAGCTAACATTAACATATCAGTCACACATTTTAACCTACTGTTATTGGTTACCGTTTCATTGCCTCCTCCTTTGCCATAGAAAGTTGTCACCGAGCTCGCCATTTAAAGTAGTTTTTCGGAACATCCATCTTTTTGTGAAAGTTTATGGGTGGAGCAGAACTCTACTCGGCACACCCTTGGAGCGACTTGACAGTGGAAGGCACATTACCACAAAAAAAAAAAACGTTAGCCAGTCACTTCTTACTTCATTAGATGAGACCGGAGGTTTGAATGGTGTTCTGAGTCGGGTGATACAACCCATAACAGCATCTTTGTTCTTCGAGTTGTATCTTGGCCATTTTGCTGTCAAAACTACAAATGCGCTCACACAAACTAAAAATGGCTGACACGTGCAAGGCAGTCTGGGTAGATTTATCCCATATATGGATAAACCGCTGACAATGTTCCCGATTGGTGACATCACCAATTGTGCACATTCCAAACAGACCTTTTGGAGGAAGTAGGCAGGAAGGCAAGATTGTTTTATGAATACAATGCTTCCACGCTTTGGTTTCAAATTTTCAGGACTTGTGCAGGTCCAAAATGCACAACAGCAGGTGCCAATAGGTAAGAAAAGTTGCTTTTGCACAATAGGGCCCCTTTATTAGGTGCAACCAGTAGCATTGCCCTCTGCTGGCCGTTTGAAAAGATGCACATAGTTCTGCACCGACTCCTACAGAACAAACTTTTCAATGTCATTAAAACAAAACGCCTGTTATCAGCATTTCCTGATAACAACGATCCCAAAAACGACACGTGAGCCCAGGCAGTAAAATTATACCCTTTCACCGGTTGGTTGGGTGGCGTGTGCGTGTGAATGAACGTCTCCATTGCAGTTGCTGACAGCCAAACACCATTTGCCGCCACCTGGCACGTCTCCAGTCGCAAAAGCGTGCACGGAAGCGATGCGGCTCCATCTGTAACCAGATCCAACTTTGATCAGGACAGCAATTATGGCTGCAAAGGCCGGGCGTTTATTAAAGAAAGCTGCATTTTTGTGAGTGTGTTGTGTTGGCGTTGGAGGAGAGGAGGGCAAAGGAATGGCAGATCTTGAATAGATGGATGTGACAGCCAATGCTCCATCTGTGAGCTCCCACGGATATTAGGTGCTCCACAACAGACACACACACACACACACACACACACACACACACACACACACACACACACACACACACACAAGCCTCTCGCTCCGTCCTTCCTGCAGGCTTCCCTGAGCATTGTCAACACCAGTCAGTCTGCCATGAATTCTGATGAAGAAAAGCCTGCAGGGGACAAAGCCAAGAGGCATCTTTTGTGTGCAATCTTTCCACACAACTGCAGCATACACACACACACACACACACACGCACACACACACCTTCCTCATTTGTAGCATATCGACATCTCGTTTGATGTCCACCAACTATTCCCTCTACAGTCAAAGTGCCAACATTACCCTCTGTCACCTGTTCCTCATTTCATCGCCACCTTTTGCCACAAGTGGATCATGCCACTCACTGTCCTATTCTAATGTGAGGGGGTTGGATCATGCCATGCACAGTCCTGGTCTAATGTGAGGGGTTGTAATGTGTCCTGGTCTAAGGTGAGGGGGTTGGATCATGCCACTCACTGTCCTGGTCTAATGTGAGGGGGTTGGATCATGCCACACACTGTCATGGTCTAATGTGAGGGGGTTGGATCATGCCACACACTGTCCTGGTCTAATGTGAGGTTGTTGGATCATGCCACACACTGTCCTGGTCTAATGTGAGGGGGTTGGATCATGCCACACACTGTCCTGGTCTTATGTGAGGGGGTTGGATCATGCCACTCATTGTCCTGGTCTAATGTGAGGGGGTTGGATCATGCCACACTGTCCTGGTCTAATGTGAGGGGGTCTAATGTGTCCTGGTCTAAGGTGAAGGGGATAGATCATGCCACTCACTGTCCTGGTCTAATGTGAGGGGGTTGGATCATGTCACACACTGTCCTGGTCTTATGTGAGAGGGTTGGATCATGCCACTCACTGTCCTGGTCTAATGTGAGGGGGTTGGATCATGTCACACACTGTCCTGGTCTTATGTGAGAGGGTTGGATCATGCCACACACTGTCCTGGTCTTATGTGAGGGGGTTGGATAATGCCACACACTGTCTAGGTCTAATGTAAGGGGGTTGGATCATGCCACTCATTGTCCTGGTCTAATGTGAGGGGGTTGGATCATGC
The DNA here is from genome assembly GCF_033978785.1 of Entelurus aequoreus. Taxonomy (NCBI): domain Eukaryota; kingdom Metazoa; phylum Chordata; class Actinopteri; order Syngnathiformes; family Syngnathidae; genus Entelurus; species Entelurus aequoreus. The sequence goes on along the minus strand of NC_084746.1, from coordinate 18,736,863 downwards.
CACACATTGTCCTGGTCTAATGTGAGAGGGTTGGATCATGCCACACACTGTCCTGGTTGAATGTGAGAGGGTTGGATCATGCCACTCACTGTCCTGGTCTAATGTGAGAGGGTTGGATCATGCCACACACTGTCCTGGTCTTATGTGAGGGGGTTGGATCATGCCACTCATTGTCCTGGTCTAAGGTGAGGGGGTTGGATCATGCCACACTGTCCTGGTCTAATGTGAGGGGGTCTAATGTGTCCTGGTCTAAGGTGAAGGGGATAGATCATGCCACTCACTGTCCTGGTCTAATGTGAGGGGGTTGGATCATGTCACACACTGTCCTGGTCTTATGTGAGAGGGTTGGATCATGCCACACACTGTCCTGGTCTTATGTGAGGGGGTTGGATAATGCCACACACTGTCTAGGTCTAATGTAAGGGGGTTGGATCATGCCACTCATTGTCCTGGTCTAATGTGAGAGGGTTGGATCATGCCACACACTGTCCTGGTTGAATGTGAGAGGGTTGGATCATGCCACTCACTGTCCTGGTCTAATGTGAGAGGGTTGGATCATGCCACACACTGTCCTGGTCTTATGTGAGGGGGTTGGATCATGCCACACACTGTCCTGGTCTTATGTGAGGGGGTTGGATCATGCCACACACTGTCCTGGTCTTATGTGAGGGAGTTGGATCATGCCACACAGTGTCCTGTTTAATGTGAGGGGTTCTAATGTGTCCTGGTCTAAGGTGAGGGGGATAGATCATGCCACTCACTGTCCTGGTCTAATCTGAGGGGGTTGGATCATGCCATGCACAGTCCTGGTCTAATGTGAGGGGTTGTAATGTGTCCTGGTCTAAGGTGAGGGGGTTGGATCATGCCACTCACTGTCCTGGTCTAATGTGAGGGGGTTGGATCATGCCACACACTGTCATGGTCTAATGTGAGGGGGTTGGATCATGCCACACACTGTCCTGGTATTATGTGAGAGGGTTGGATCATGCCACACACTGTCTAGGTCTAATGTGAGGGGGTTGGATCATGCCACGCACAGACCTGGTCTAATGTGAGGGGTTTGGATCATGCCACACACTGTCCTGGTCTAATGTGAGAGGGTTAGATCATGCCACTCACTGTCCTGGTCTAATGTGAGAGGGTTGGATCATGCCACACACTGTCCTGGTCTAATGTGAGGGGGTCTAATGTGTCCTGGTCTAATGTGAGGGGGTTGGATCATGCCAGTCATTGTCCTGGTCTAATGCAGGGGTCACCAACGCGGTGCCCGCGGGCACCAGGTCGCCCGTAAGGACCAGATGAGTCGCCCGCGGGCCTGTTCTAAAAAAAATAAAAATAAAAAATAAATTAAATTTTTTTTTTTTTTTTTTTTAATTAAATCTACATAGAAAAAACACAAGATACACTTTCAATCAGTGCATCAACCCAAACAATCCCCCCCCATGCACACTCATCCACACCCACTCACACAAAATGGGTTATTTCTTTCTGCTACCAATATTCTGGTTCCCACAACATAGACAACACATCTGCAAGGGACACAGTCCCTGAAGCACACATGATTGTATAGGCTGCTGGTCCATTAACATTTTCATTAATTACTATTTTTTATGTAATTATTTTTATATTGTTTTACTTTCTTTTTTATCCAAGAAAATGTTTTTTATTTATTTATCTTATTTTATTTTATTTTTTAAAAAAGGGCCTTATCTTCAACAGACCAGGTTGTCAATTAAATTAGATTTGTTTAAAGGGTTTTTTAAACCAGGCCCAGTCCAGATAATGTCCAAGTCGGACTCAGCAACACACACAGACCTGGTCTAATGTGAGGGGTTTGGATCATGCCACACACTGTCCTGGTCTAATGTGAGAGGGTTAGATCATGCCACTCACTGTCCTGGTCTAATGTGAGAGGGTTGGATCATGCCACACACTGTCCTGGTCTAATGTGAGGGGGTCTAATGTGTCCTGGTCAAATGTGAGGGGGTTGGATCATGCCAGTCATTGTCCTGGTCCAGGGGTCGGCAACCTTTACCACTCAAAGAGCCATTTTGGCAAGTTTCACACATTAAAGAAAGTAATGGGAGCCACAAATATGTTTTTAAAATTTAAAATGAAAAACACCGCATACAAAGCTTACATGCTTTGTGCTATGTTAACCAGGGGTCTCAGACACACGCACCGGCACGCACTTTAATGTGGGAATTGGATGTTAGTGCAGCCCGCGAGTTTTGGATGAATGTCGCTTGCGTCACACTTGCCAACCCTCTCATTTTTCAGAGCGTGATGACACTGCATTTGGCGCCCTCTACAGTCTGCCCAATCAGTGTACCTGCTCGGCCACAAGTGGAATGCAGCTTTAGCTTGCTCACGTAAGAGACAGCAAGGCTACTAACTCAGCAGCCACACATCTTACACTGACGGTACCAATACCCAGAATCCCATGCAGCCCTAACTCTTCCGCTCAACCAACCACGAAGAGGGGGGGGGGGGGGGGGGTTGATGTGTGGGGGGATTTGGTGGTAGCGGGGTGTATAATGTAGACCGGAAGAGTTAGGACTGCATGGGATTCTGGGTAATGGTTGTGTTGTGTTTATGTTGTGTTACAGTGGGATGTTCTCCAGAAATGTGTTTTTCATTCTTTTTTGGTGTGGGTTCACAGTGTGGCGCATATTTGTAACGTAACAATGTTGAAGTTGTTTGATACGGCTACCGTCAGTGTAAGCTGTGTGGCTGATGAGTAAGTATGCTTTGCTGTCTCCTGTGTGAGCAAGTAATAACAACATACAACATGTGGCTGGCCTGGCATGCTGTAAGTAAATGCTATAGAGGACAATTACTGCAGTGCAATTAGGGCACGCCCTTCATATAGTAATTAGAGTGTTAATAGGATTATTTTTCCCTGGGAGTAGTCTATGAGAGACACTGACATCCATAAGTCTCCTGGGAAAATCGAGGGGGTCGGCATGCATGTAGCTGAGCCGCATCAGAGTGGTCAAGGAGCCGCATGCGGCTCCGGAGCCGCGGGTTGCCGACCCCTGTCCTGGTCTAATGCAGGGGTCACCAACGCGGTGCCCGTGGGCACCAGGTCGCCCGTAAGGACCAGATGAGTCGCCCGCGGGCCTGTTCTAAAAAAAAATAAAAAATAAAAAATTAAATCTACATAGAAAAAACACAAGATACACTTTCAATCACATGATTGTATAGGCTGCTGGTCCATTAACATTTTCATTAATTACTATTTTTTATGTAATTATTTTTATATTGTTTTACTTTCTTTTTTATCCAAGAAAATGTTTTTTATTTATTTATCTTATTTTATTTTATTTTTTAAAAAAGGGCCTTATCTTCAACAGACCAGGTTGTCAATTAAATTAGATTTGTTTAAAGGGTTTTTTAAACCAGGCCCAGTCCAGATAATGTCCAAGTCGGACTCAACAACACACACCTTCATTCATGTACACAGAAAAAAATTAGGGAACACAACAGATTGCATATAATTTATAAACAAAATTACATTTTCAAAATAAGCATTTATGTACAGTCCAGATTATGTCCAGGTCTCTCAAATTAGGGAACACAACAACAGATATCATATAATCTATAAACAGAATTATACTTTCAAAATAAGCCTTTGAGGACTTCTCATCTTTTTTTTTTAATGTTTTTTGGCATCATTATCGTTTTCAACCATGTAACTTTCTAAAGTTAGAAAATACTGAATAAATGTTTTAAAGAAAGTAATACTAAGTGAATATCTGTTTTTGGCCTTAAAAATAAACATTTTACCGAGTACTATAATTAAATTGACTAAATCATGATTGTCAATGAACTCTCCTAAAATAACAGAAACCACATTAAGCTTCATAAACAAACCAATCCTTAAACACATTTTTTCAACTTCCACCCAAAACAAAGACACAATATGACAATACCAAAACAAATGCAGGGTGGATTCAGGCTCCTGACAACAAAATCGGCAATCATCTGACTCTGTCATATTCCATAATTTTAACATTTTCCCTGTGGGTAAGAAGTTATAAATAATTTTAATTTGAAAATAACGATTTTGCACATCGATAGTGGTTTTATAGATTAGTTTGAGTATGGCATCCCATGGCAACGGGCAGTCAAAAAAGTCCTCCCATTTTCCATTTGTGTTGTATGAGGCAGCCTTCAAAGATTTCTTTATTAAATAAAAATTATATATTTTTCTATTTATTTTAGTTCCTTTTTGCCAACTAGAATTTCTTATTAGAGGTTTACAAATTAATAATTTAGTAGTTCCATAATTAATTATTTGTTTCCATCTTTTCCCAATTACTCCAGTTAGTTGATAAAATGAAAAGCTTGAGCAAGCATCACCATACATAGCTCTAAATTCATCATACTTCATAATTTTACCATTCTCATTGATAATATCATTGACAAAAATTATTCCTCTTTCAAACACATTTTTCCAAAAGAAAGGCTTTCCATCTATTACAATATTAGAGTTCATCCATATTAACTGCTGCAAAATATCGTCTCTTTTTTCTGGCACATAAAATTGAAAACACCACTATGAGTGGATTGTTTCCTTTATGAACCCCGCCATGTTTCCCAGCAGACTCTCTGGGAGGGGATCACTTGTAAAAAAGGATACAATTTCTTTTGATACAGTACATGTTTTTTGTCCAACAGGACATTTGTGTACCACTCAATGTTTAAAAACATCTTTGGAACAATTGATGCTTTTAAAGACAGACACATAGCTTCAAGGTTGAGAAGTTCCGGCCCCCATATTCATACTCTTTGTACAAAACCTTTCTTTTAATCTTTTCTGGTTTGCCGTTCCAGACAAAATCGAAGACCCTCCGCTCATAAATCTTAAAAAAGTTTTGTGATGGAGCTGGTAATGACAAAAACAAATAAATAAATTGAGGAATAATTAACGAGTTGGCAATAGACATTTTACCATACAAGGTTAGGGATTTCCCTTTCCATAATTGCATAATTTTGTCCAGCTTTCTTAGTCGATTATCATAATTTACTGAGCCTAGATCTTCCAGATTTTCTGGGACAACAACACCAAGTATGTTAACTGGTCCATCTGTCCACAAAACAGGCACTTTGCATTCCATTCGAAAGGACGTTCCCTTTAGATTTCCGATCCTTAACATTTTACATTTATCATTAAGCATAAGGCCAGATTGCTGTGAAAATATGTCCAAAAGATTAAGAAGGTTCCGCAAACAATGAGGAAAAATCTTATCTTTGTGAATCAGCCTTTTCTGACATGAACTTCATCAAGAACAAACACAGAACACGCCTCACTGATGCACATCTGCAAGACTCACTCAGAGTTGCAGTGTCAAGTTACACACCAGAGTACAACACACTAGTTAACAGCATGCAATGCCAGGCTTCCCACTAACTGACAAAGAAACAGATAACAGATTTGGTGTCCAGTTCAAAGTGTGACATGATTTAAAAATTTGAGAGTTTACTTTTGTATTTTACATGAGTTATTATTTGTACAAACATGGTGCAAAGTAATTCATGATTTGTTAAAAAAAAATGTTAGTGGCTAGCTAGTTAAAATGGGATATTGTGATTTCACAAGACTGTCTTAGAAGTGATCATTTGAAAATGTTCAATTTGAAAAATGTGCACTTAGAGAAAATATAAAAATAAAGTGTTGCATATTGATATTTATCTGTTTCTATATATATTTATTGTGAGAAATCATTAAGATGATCAGTGTTTCTACAAAGATAAATATCATTAATTATTAATAATAACAGAGTTAAAGGTAAATTGAGCAAATTGGCTACTTCTGGCAATTTATTTAAGTGTGTATCTAACTGGTAGCCCTTCGCAGTAATCAGTACCCAAGAAGTAGCCCTTGGTTTCAAAAAGGTTGGTGACCCCTGGTCTAATGTGAGGGGGTCGGATCATGCCACACACTGTCCTGGTCCGGGTATTCCACAAAATAGTGGAATACCCTTTTGTTGTAGCCGCCCACAAATTTGGGGGGATTGACTTTGCCTAAAGACACAAGAGAAAGGTGTAAAATTCCTAGCAAAGGTGTGTAAGGTGCTTAAGATTCACATGTTTTGTACGTAATGTAAAAATATATTAGCCACCATAAAACACACTAACAGCAAAAAAACAGCTGACTTAAAAAGTAAGTCTGCTCAAACTTCCCGTTTATATCCTTCTTCCTATCTTCACACATTCTCTTATTTCATCAGAGTTCATACTTGCCAAACTTGAGACCTCCGATTTCGGGGGGTGGGGGCGTGGTCGGGGGTGGGGCGGGGGCGTGGTTGAAAGAAATACTTGACTTTCAGTGAATTCTAGCTATATATTTATATTTATTTTATTATACATATATATATATATATATATATATATATATATATATATACACATATATATATATATATATATATATATATATATATATATATATATATATATATATATATATATATATATATATATATATATATATATATATATATATAAAATAAATGCTTGAATTTCAGTGTTAATTTATTTACACATATACACACACATAACACTCATCTACTCATTGTTGTACTTGAAAGTGCAATGCTTTGCAGCCAGAAGCACAGCCTTATATACTACATACCAGTGGCGTGCGGTGAGGTTAATGTCTGGTGAGGCACTGCATCATCACAGTCAGATTTACAAACATATGAACCCTAAATAGTATCTTATTCACCATGTGATTGGCAGCAGTTAACGGGTTATGTTTAAAAGCTCATACCAGCATTCTTTACACAACTGTAGCACACAAAAAAGCACATTTAATAAAAAAAAAAACATTATTATGCTCTTACCTTTCTTGCTGGACATCCACAAAGCCAGCCTTTGCGTGTGTACCACGCCGTTTGAAAAGAACGGGTCTTCTGTCCCGAAGTCAAAAGCAAACCTTTTAGCTCCGGCGTTGGTCTACCTTAAATTATTACCTCCTGCTTCGATTGAAAGTCCAATTTAGAAAACTGTTTTATTTTACATATGTAATCCTCCATGTTTTTAATAAAAGTCCAGGCGAGAGGAAATTAACAAACGCTTGCAATGCAAACTTTTTTTTTTTTTCTTTTTTTTCTTCTGCGGCCGAGGAATGATCTCTGGGATCACTACCACCCTCTACCACCAGGAGGCCGCATTACTGCGAGCCTCAACCAGTACGTCTTTTGCAGCAGATTTATGAATGCTCAGCACAAGAAATACGTTACACATAGACAGTTTTTGACAAAATACACTGTACATTATATACCTCAGCTAACTAAACTATGCCATAGTTTAGTTAGCTGATATAATTCATATAGCAATACGGTCTCACTGCACAGCATCTCAGCAGTTAGCCGAGTCGTTGTGCACAATCCATGTTGAAGCACAAATCAGTGACGTGCCTCAACTGGCTGCTGATCACTGCACCGTCTCTTCTCAGTATTTGAACGGCAAATGTGAAAATAAAAATAAAAATAATCTAAAAATGGTGAAGTTAAATGGAAAATAACTTTAGTATAATCACTGGATACATATAACAATTTAATTTTTTTTAATTTTTTTTTACATTTTTTTTCTTTCCATGATGGCAGGTGAGGCCCCTCCTCCCCTGCCTCTAGTGACGGCACGCCACTGCTACATACATACTAAATACACAGTAATGAAAACACAGTTGTTCTAATAACTGTACTGTGCTTGCTGCTTACTTACTAAAAAAAAACAAAACAACACTTATCTTTCACTATTTGAGTAGCCTTTGTTCTGCCATTTGCGTACTGGCGAGCGATCTCTGAATCCGGGAACATATCCTTCACGGATTTGTTGAAGACATCCGCAAATGAGAACGGGATGTTGCTTCCAGCTATCAACATAGCCATCTTTGTCTCGGCATATGTTACACCATTGGGTCTCCATTTAGCGAGGTGGCCCATAATACTGGGCTGGGACCGGTGCTGCGTTGCCGCCGCTTTGTGCTTCGCTGACCGTTCATGAGTGAGTATATCCGTTCGGCCACCGTGTTCAACGGAGAAGTCTGTTCTACAAAATTTACAGGCAGCATACCCCTTCCCTTTCGAACTGTCCTGGATAAACTGAAATTCTTGTTTCCATTCGTTTTGGAACTTATAAGCGTATTTCTTCATCTTACTCGTCGTCGGCGTCGCCATGGCTGTATCTTCCTCGTTCTTCTGCTTCGTCTCCTTGTTGTGTGCGCAGTTGTGCACTCTCTAAAAGCCGTAGATGTGTTAACGTGATTGGGCAGGCACACTGTTTATATCGTGGGAAAGCGGACGTGAAAACAGGCTGTCCTCACTCAGGTCCGCGCCCCCTCCAGCTCCGGCTGAAAATCGGGAGATTTTCGGGAGAATATTTGAGGGGCGCTGAATTTCGGGAGTCTCCCAGAAAATTCGGGAGGGTTGGCAAGTATGAGAGTTATACAGGACATTTGCGTACATTTTGTGGTCTTATATACGTTTTCAACAAGGGAAGGGATGTTTCTGTTGTTTGAATGTCTCCTGTCTTACAGTTTTTTTTCTGATGAAAAATGTCAAGTATGTTTTGACATGGTAGTGTGTAGAAATATGTCTGACTATGATCATAAACAGCCTTATGAGACATGTAACATCCCCAAGACCAGAATAAACACAGATGGAGGGGCGTGGGTGGGCAAAAACCTGTTTTTGTACCCCAACCTGCCTGTCTAGACTCTGAACTCCCCTGTAAGCACCCTGTTCCCACAGGTGGCACCTAATCTGTGGCACAGGGTCGTGGGGGAGCTCGATGACATCAGTGTCTAATTTGCATAGTTAGCTATAAAGCAAAACTCAGTGTTTGTTGGTAAAACTAAGCTTTTTGTTTGTGTCATAAGATCTGCACGGCATTATCTCTCGTTTTTGAATAGGGCTGTGAAGTGATTATTTTTCAATCTGAATAATCATTCTCTTGAACTGTGATTAATCATAATTAATCAGAGGTTATTTGCTTGCAATAATAACATTTGCTTCAGAAAACACCCCAATATTTGGATACAAATGCAGTTTTGTTGTCAGAATGTCCCACAGGAATGTGTCATACTTGATCATTTCGCGATATTGCAATATTTTTGCTGAAAGGATTTAGTAGACAACATCGACGTTAAAGTTTTGGTCGCTGATAAAAAAGCCTTGCCTGTACCGGAAGTAGCGTGACGTCACAGGTTGAAGGGCTCTTTACATTTGCACATGGTTTACACCAGCAGCGAGAGCGATTCGGACCGAGAAAGCGACGATTACCCCATTAATTTGAGACAGGATGAAAGATTTGTGGATGAGGAACATGAGAGTGAAGGATTAGAGTGCAGTGCAGGACGTATCTTTTTTCGCTCTGACAGTAACTTAGGTACAAGGGCTCATTGGATTCCACACTTTCTCCTTTTTCGATTGTGGATCACGGATTTGTATTTTAAACCACCTCGGATACTATATCCTCTTGAAAATGAGTCGAGAACGCGAAATGGACATTCACAGTGACTTTTATCTCCACCACAATACATCGGCAAAGCGCTTTAGCTACGGAGCTAACGTGATAGCATCATGCTTAACTGCATATAGAAACAGACGAAAAAAGCCCCTGACTGGAAGGATAGACAGAAGATCAACAATACTACCAAACCCTGGACCTGTAACCACACAATTAATGCTGTACCGCCTGGCGAAGCCTAGCAATGCTGTTGCTAACGACGCCATTGAAGCTAACTTAGCTACGGGACCTCGACAGAGCTATGCTAAAAACATTAGCTCTCCACCTACGCCAGCTCTCATCTGCTCATCACGACCCGTGCTCACCTGCGTTCCAGCGATCGACGGCGCGACGAAGGACTTCACCCGATCATCGATGCGGTCGGCGGCCCGGAGACGGAGGAAGTCAAGGTGAGGACAGCGGCGCGCGTTGTAGCTTTCGATGACACCCCGGCCGCCATCAGAGTCGGCAAGAAACATATATTTCCCCAAAGTTACGTACGTGACATGCACATAGCGCCACGCACGTACAGGCAAGCGATCAAATGTTTGGAAGCAAAAGCTGTACTCACGGTAGCGCGTCTGCTATCCAACTCAAAGTCCTCCTGGTTGTGTTGCTGTAGCCAGCCGCTAATACACCGATCCCACCTACAGCTTTCTTCTTTGCTGTCTCCATTGTTAATTGAACAAATTGCAAAAGATTCACCAACACAGATGTCCAGAATACTGTGGAATTTTGTGATGAAAACAGAGCTGTTTGTATTGGGATACAATGTGTCCCAATACTTCCGCTTCAACCCTTGATCTCACGCGCAAACGTCATCATACCTAGACGTTTTCAGCCGGAAGTTTCCCGGGAAATTTAAAATTGCACTTTATAAGTTAACCCGGCCGTATTGGCATGTGTTGCAATGTTAAGATTTCATCATTGATATATAAACTATCAGACTGCGTGGTCGGTAGTAGTGGGTTTCAGTAGGCCTTTAATATGATCAAATATATGTGGAGTTTTCCTTAACTTGGGAGTGTAAAGTAGACATTAGTTGAACTTGATACACAGAATAATACTTCATTATATTATGATTGTGTTATTATTATTACATGTGCTGGGGGTTAACCCTCCCCTTGTCTTTAAAGAGGGCCTAGGATGATTTTTATCTACATTTAAAACATATGGGGTAAATTTTGCACCACAGTCACTTTTATAGCTCCTTTTTGGAGTCTGTCTGCAAGATGTTTGATTTTGCGTTCTGAGATTAATAATAATAATGATAATAATAATGGATTAGATTTATACAGCGCTTTTCTAGACACTCAAAGCGCTTCACAGAGAAGTGAGAAGCCATCATTCATTCACACCTGGTGGTGGTAAGCTACTTTCGTAGCCACAGCTGCCCTGGGGTAGACTGACGGAAGCGTGGCTGCCAGTTTGCGCCTACGGCCCCTCCGACCACCACCTATCATTCATCATTCATTCACCAGTGTGAGCGGCACTGGGGGCAAGGGTGAAGTGTCCTGCCTAAGGACACAACGGCAGCGATTTGGATGGTAAGAGGCAGGGAGCGAACCTGCAACCCTCATGTTTCTGGCACGGCCGCTCTACCCACCACGCAATGCCGCCCCGATTGCAAATTAAACTACAACCCCCACCCTCTCCAAAAGTGTCATCATTTATCTTTTGAAAGTATAATCTGTGTGACTCTTCACCGCTATTTTCCCCAGATACGGTCATTTATACCAGTGTTTTTCAACCACTGTGCCGCGGCGCACACTAGTGCCGTGAGATACAGTCTGGTGTGCCGTGGGAAATTATCTAATTTCACCTATTTGGGTTAAAAATATTTTTTGCAAACCAGTAATTATAGTCTGAAAATGATGTGTTGTTGTTGAGTGTCGGTGCTGTCTACAGCTCGGCAGAGTAACCGTGTAATACTCTTCCATATCAGTAGGTGGCAGCCGGTAGCTAATTGCTTTGTAGATGTCGGAAACAGTGGCAGGCAGCGTGCAGGTAAAAAAAGTATCTAATGCTTAAACCAAAAATAAACAAAAGGTCAGTGCCCCTAAGAAAAGGCATTGAAGCTTAAGGAAGGCTTTGCAGAACAAAACTAAAACTGAACTGGCTACAAAGTAAACAAAAACAGAATGCTGGACAACAGCAAAGACTTACTGTGGAGCAAAGACAATGTGCATCCGAACATGACATGACAATCAACAATGTCCCCACAAAGAAGGATAAAAACAACTTAAATAGTCTTGATTGCTAAAACAAAGCAGGTGCGGGGAATGCCGCTCAAAGGAAGACATGAAACTGATACAGGAGAATACCAAAAAAAGAGGAAAAGCCACCAAAATAGGAGCGCAAGACAAGAACTAAATCACTACACACAGGAAAACAGCAAAAAACTCCAAATAAATCAGGGCGTGATGTGACAGGTGGTGACAGACAAGAGCTATAGTGATGCATGCTTGGTTATGGTTTGAAGTCATATCCAACAAATGCGACAACAACTTTTTACTGTCAACTGAGTTTCGTTTTTTAATGATTTCTGCTGGTGGTGTGCCTCCGCATTTTTTCAACGCAAAAAATGTGCCTTGGCTCAAAAAAGGTTGAAAAACACTGATTTATACCTCATGAACAGTATATATTTACCCGGTCACAACATTAGGTACACCACCACGTTTGCCGATCGATTACGAGTTTGCACAAAAAACAGCTTTTTTTTGCAGCATGTATGTCACGGCACGTTGCGTGTCGTTATATACATGCTGAGGATACTGTATATGAAAAAAATACTTTGCAAAAACCCGCCAACAAAGACTTCCAAAATAGCATGCAAGGACACACCAAAATGCATGAACCTTATGATTATTACATTGCAACTGTTTAACATGAGTAGCCATTATTCATAGACCAGAAATGTATTAATTACCAAAACCGGGATATACATAAGCAGCACCCACTAAATTTGAAAAGAAATTAATATGTTTCCATATACAGTATTGGTAGAAAAATGGATGGATGAATGGATATTAGCCGCAGATATATACTGTACATTGTGAAATTAGTTATCTACACAGAAATATTTTGTAAATGTTTATTTACATACCTTAATTGTTTCCAAACAGTGTCTATAACACTGCAGTAAAACGGCTGATCAAACAAAACAGAAATCAACGCATGGACTCACTAGCTGCGCAAGCTAGCTCTCCAATCAGCTAAACAGACTCATAACACCACAGTGACGTTTTGGTGAATTTACGAAACTGAAACAATACAAACAATGCCATTCAAAGTTAATAATACTAAAACGGACACTAGCATCTTAGCTAGTGCTAAGAATGCTTGCTTGGTCACATTTCGATAGCACGTACAAATATGCATGAAAACACTCCTACAGACATCCATCGTTGCTTGGAGTGTTTAATGAAGAATCCGGTCGAGCAGAAACGCTATGGCAGTTTTACTTTCGGTTCAAGGCAAAACAGGAAGTACATTTTCAACCCGCAGCAACTACAGTGAGCAAACTCTTCCAAAAGATGGCGCCATAGCACAAACAATAAACACCCCATTCGAGTTTAATGACACCTATTGAACACAAAACATTATGGCCATTCGCGAAAAAAAAAAAAAATTCATAAATTAGCTGCACCGTTTTATAAGCCGCAGAGTTCAAAGTGTTTGGTTTAAGTGTATTTCGAACATGTACAGCATGCAGTCACAATATGATACATCATACAATTTACACATTATTTTTACAACATGTCCGCAAATGAGCAAAAGTTGATTTAATCCTAGCTCTTTTACAATTCATGACTATGACTGACACATACGATCAAATCCTGTTGTCACAGTGGAACACAACTTCCATCAATGAAACACAAGCGTTCTCTTTATAGTTAAGTCAGTGATCATTCTCATCATGAAAGGAGTTATTTCTCAGTTTCAAGAAGTTCAAGACGTTTAACAACAGTCCTTTTCTTTGTAAACACTTGAAGTTTGAACAGTTTCCTTAAACTGGATCATATTCATACACTGATTTCTTTGTTTAATTCCACATCTTGGTATGCTAAAGGTCTCAAGTGTTGTACGTGCATACACATGTTTTAAGTTACATTTTCCTCTTAAGGTTAAATTTCTCCTCTTTTGTTGAGAATAATTCTTGGCTAGCAGGTTATAATTTGCTTTGTGCATCATTTTAGATGTTTGCAAATATACCAAATCATTTAATTGTAATATTTGTGATTCAATAAATAAAGAGTTTGTATGTTATCTATAGGACATGATGTATTATTATAACGCATCTTTTTTTAAACACAGTTAGTGAATAAAGTGTACTTTTGTAGTTATTTCCCATATTTCTGCACAATAATGGTAGCGAGCAGTAAAAAGAAGTAGCGACTTACAGTCTGGAATTTACGGTAATCAACTGGTGATGTTTCTGTTTCTAACTTGAATCAAGGGTCCTTGAACACACCACAGTTATGTTCAAAACATATGCATAACTTTGTCCTGAGCTGTCTTGGCTAAATGTATTATATGGACTTTATTCCACAAGGTGTGTGAATGCTTAAAGGTGAGCTTTAATTGAGTGACGTGTGCTTTGCTGCCAAACATTTTGCGTTTTTGACCGTTAGACTGTCAACATTTAGTTCAAGCAACCTTATTCTTGAACTTCCAACCACACTTCTTGTCGTCCATTCAGAGAGGGCCATTGCTCGACACGAGGTACGGGAGATCGAGCAGCGGCACACCCAGGACGGCCTGCGGGAGCGGGACACATCGTGGGTGGCGTCCACGCAGGAGAGCGACGAGGACGTGGTCATCGTCTACAACCGTGTGCCCAAGACTGCCAGCACCTCCTTCACCAACATCGCCTACGACCTGTGCGGGAAGAACCGCTACCATGTGCTGCACATCAACACCACCAAGAACAACCCCGTCATGTCCCTCCAGGACCAGGTGACCAGGAGTTGCTCACCTGAGCCTGTCGTTGTTTGGCCACAATGCTGCTGACTCATGACTATTTGCTTCAGGTGCGCTTTGTGAAGAATGTGACGGAATGGAGGGAGATGAAGCCTGCTTTCTATCATGGACATGTCTCTTTCCTGGACTTCACCAAGTAAGAGCTTCCCTCAGTGGTCATCTAGTGCTCTCCTTCTCCTCATCTGACAAGATCATGTTGGCAGATTTTTGAGAACCAAAAACAAGAACTCTGCCTGGCAAAGAAATATTCAAATGACACTCTCAAGTTTATATAATTATTATTTATTTACTCAGGTGCCTTATAAAATTATCATTTATTTACTCAGGTGCCTTTTATAATTATTATTCATTTACTCAAATGCCCTATATAATTATCAATTATTTACTCAGGTGCCTTATATAATTATTATTTATTTACTCAGGTGCCTTATATAATTATAAATTATTTACTCAGGTGCCTTATATAATTATTATTTATTTACTCAGGTGCCTTATATGATTATTATTTATTTACTTTGGTGCCTTATATAATTATCATTTATTTACTCAGGTGCCTTTTATAATTATTATTCATTTACTCAGGTGCCTTTTATAATTATTATTCATTAACTCAGGTGCCCTATATAATTATCAATTATTTACTCAGGTGCCTTAGATAATTATTATTTATTTACTAAGGTGCCTTACATAATTATTAATTATTTACTCAGGTGCCTTATATAATTATTATTTATTTACTCAGGTGCCTTATATAATTATTATTTATTTATTTCGGTGCCTTATATAAATATTATTCATTTACTCAGGCGCCTTATATAATGATTATTTATTTACTCATATATAATGATTATTTATTTACTCAGGTACCTTATTAAATTACTATTTATTTACTCAGGTGCCTTATATAATTATCATTTATTTACTCAGGTAGCTTTTATAATTATTATTCATTTACTCAGGTGCCCTATATAATTATCATTTATTTACTCAGGTACCTTATATCATTATTATTTATTTACTCAGGTGCCTTATATAATTATTAATTATTTACTCAGGAGCCTTATATAATTATTATTTATTTACTCAGGTGCCTTATATAATTAGTATTTATTTCCTTTGTGCCTTATATAATTATTATTTATTTACTCAGGTGCCTTTTATAATTATTATTCATTTACTCAGGTGCCTTATATAATTATCAATTATTTACTCAGGTGCCTTAAATAATTATTAATTATTTACTCAGATGCCTTATATAATTATTATTTATTTACTCAGGTGCCTCATATAATTATTATTTATTTACTCGGGTGCCTTATATAATTATTATTTATTCAATCAGGTGCCTTATATAATTATTATTTCCTCAGGTGCCTTATATAATTATAATTTATTTCCTCAGGTGCCTTATATAATTATTATTTATTTACTTTGGTGCCTTATATAATTATTATTTATTTACTCCGGTGCCTTATATATATATTAATTATTTACTCAGGTGCCTTATATAATTATTATTTATTTACTCAGGTGCCTTCTATAATTATTATGTATTTACTTCGATGCCTTCTAAAATAATTATTTATTTACTCTGGTGCCTTATATAATTATTATTTATTTACCCAGCTGCCTTGTATAATTGTTATTTATTTACTCAGGTGCCTTATATAATTATTTATTTACTCAGGTGCCTTAAATAATTATTATTTATTTACTCAGGTGCCTTATATAATTATAATTTATTTTCTCAGCTGCCTGATATAATTATTATTTATTTACTCAGGTGCCTTATATAATTATTATTTGTTTACTCAGGTGCCTTATATAATTATTATTCATTTACTCAGCTGCCCTATTTAAATATTATTTATTTACTCAGGTGCCTTATAGAATTATTATTTATTTACGCAGCTGCCTTATATAATTGTTATTTATTTACTCAGGTGCCTTATATAATTATTTATTTACTCAGATGCCTTATAGAATTATTATTTATTTACGCCCCTGCCTTATATAATTGTTATTTATTTACTCAGGTGCCTTATATAATTATTTATTTACTCAGGTGCCTTATAGAATTATAATTTATTTCCTCAGCTGCCTGATATAATTATTATTTATTTACTCAGGTGCCTTATATAATTATTATTTGTTTACTCAGGTGCCTTATATAATTAATATTCATTTACTCAGCTGCCCTATTTAAATATTATTTATTTACTCAGGTGCCTTATATAAATATTATTTATTTACTCAGATGCCTTATATAATTATCATTTATTTACTTAGGTGCCTTAACTAATAATTATCTATTTACTCAGGTGCTTTATATAATCATTTTACAAAACACTATCTATAACTACAAACTCAAATAGGCTTTTCAGAGGTCACGCTTCATGTTTGATTGTGCCTATTTGATCAGTTTCATTGGAACAAAAATAATTTAAAAATCTCTTGGATTAAATAATGATATAAATAATGTCTCATCTGTATTGAAAAATAAAACATCAGCATGTTGTTGCTGAAACTAATTTTAAAACAATGTAGTCAATGTTTTGTAGAACATGATTGCCAGGAGGTGGCAAGGTGAAGTGTTACCTTTTTTATCGCTAAATATTGGTAGGGGACAACAACAACAACAACAAAATAATAATAAAATAAAAAAAATAAAAAAATAAAAACAAATATATATATATATATATACATATAATGACTGAGCATTTCATGGAATTACTTTTATACCCAATCATGGCACCTGCCTGTTCCCAATTTGCCTTTTCACCTGTGGGATGTTCCAGTTTGATGAGCATTCCTCAACTTTATCAGTATTTATTGCCACCTTTCCCAATTTCTTTGTCACGTGTTGCTGGCATCAAATTCTAAAGTTAATGATTATTTGAAAAAAAAAAAAAGTTTATCAGTTTGAACATCAAATATGTTGTCTTTGTAGCATATTCAACTGAATATGGGTTGAAAATGATTTGCAAATCATTGTATTCTGTTTATATTTACATCTAACACAATTTCCCAACTCATATGGAAACGGGGTTTGTAAAATCCATGGTCATTGACCTGATATACTCATATTTTCCACACGATGATGGCAAAGTCAGCTATTTTAAATGAAACTGTCGACGCTCGTGGGCCACATTCCTTTATTAAGCTGGTGGCGTCTGGCGGGCCAAACTGAAGACGCTGGTGGGCCGCACTTGGCCCGCAGGCTGTAGTTTGGACACCCATGGTACAGAGTATCTGTGTTGAGCAAGTCTCCTGTTCTCAGGTTCGGCGTGAAGAGGAAACCCATCTACATAAACGTGATCAGAGACCCCATTGAACGACTGGTATCCTACTATTACTTCTTGCGGTTTGGAGACGACTACCGACCAGGTCTGCGGCGCAGGAAACAAGGCGACAAGAAGGTTGGAACCCACAAACACTCAATTTTTTCACCTTTCAATGAATTCAAGGCAGTGTCCCCACGTTTCAGACCTTTGATGAATGTGTGTCCGCCGGCGGCTCCGACTGCGCACCCGAGAAGCTTTGGCTCCAGATTCCCTTTTTCTGTGGTCACTCGTCTGAATGCTGGTAGGTGTCACTGTGGAAGTCTGCCACACAAACAGTCGTGGTCAAAAGTTTACATACACGTGTAAAGAACATAATGTCATGGCTGTCTTGAGTTTCCAATAATTTCTACAACTCTTATTTTTTAGTGATTGGAGCACATACTTGTTGGTCACAAAAAACATTCATGAAGTTTGGTTCTTTTATGAATTTATTATGGGTCTACTGAAAATGTGACCAAATCTTCTGGGTCAAAAGTATACATACAGCAATGTTAATATTTGGTTACATGTCCCTTGGCAAGTTTCACTGCAATAAGGTACTTTTGGTAGCCATCCACTAGCTTCTGGCAAGCTTCTGGTTGAATTTTTGACCACTCCTCTTGACAAAATTGGTGCAGTTCAGCTAAATTTGTTGGTTTTCTGACATGACTTGTTTCTTCAGCATTGTCCACACGTAAGTCAGGACTTTGGGAAGGCCATTCTAAAACCGTAATTCTAGCTTGATTTAGCCATTCCTTTACCACTTTTGACATGTGTTTGGGGTCATTGTCCTGTTGGAACACCCAACTGCGCCCAAGACCCAACCTCCGGGCTGATGATTTTAGGTTGTCCTGAAGAATTTGGAGGTAATCCTCCTTTTTCATTGTCCCATTTACTCTCTGTAACGCACCAGTTCCATTGGCAGCAAAACAGGCCCAGAGCATAATACTACCATCACCATGCTTGATGGTAGGTTTGGTGTTCCTGGGATTAAAGGCCTCACCTTTTCTCCTCCAAACATATTGCTGGGTATTGTGGCCAAACAGCTCAATTTTTGTTTCATCTGACTACAGAACTTTCCTCCAGAAGGTCTTATCTTTGTCCATGTGATCAGCAGCAAACTTTAGACGAGCCTTAAGGTGTCGCTTCTGGAGCAAGGGCTTCCTTCTTGCATGGTAGCCTCTCAGTCCATGGCGATGCAAAACACGCTTGACTGTGGACACTGACACCTGTGTTCCAGCAGCTTCCAATTCATTGCAGACCTGCTTTTTGGTGGTTCTCGTTTGACTCTTGATCATCCTGACCAATTTTCTCTCAGCAGCAGGTGATAGCTTGCGTTTTCTTCCTGATCATGGCAGTGACAAAACTGTGCCATACACTTAATACTTACAAACAATTGTCAGCACAGTTGCTTTTGGGACCTGAAGCTGCTTTGAAATGGCTCCAAGTGACTTTCCTGACTTGTTCAAGTCAATGATTCGTTTTTTCAGATCTGCGCTGAGTTCCTTTGACTTTCCTATTGTCGCGTTTGTAACCGAGTCTAATGACTGCATCACATGAGCCCTATTTAAATGGACTCAAAGAAGTCAACAGGTGTCGTCAATCATAATCACTCACATGTAGTTAAGGCCATGCCATGAAGCTAATTTGATTTGATTGTAACTTTACTACATCAACAACATTGATAATGTATGTTGCTGTATACAGTATATACTTTTGACCCATAATAAATTCACAAAAGAACCAAACTTCATGAACGTTTTTTGTGACAAACAAGTATGTGCTCCAATCTCTCTATCACAAAAAAATAAGAGTTGTAGAAATGATTGGAAACTCAAGACAGCAATGAAATTATGTTCTTTACAAGTGTATGTAAACTTTTGACCACGACTGTATAATAAAGCCATATAAAGCTGCTACCTGAAGTCATCTGGTGCCCCCTAGAGGAGGTGCGCCTCTCACTTTGAAAAATAATATGACAAAAAGGTCAGTTTCCACTAAACTAAACTAAGTATGATGACTACAAGTGAGTGTAGTGGATTGTCCGAAGCTTAAACAGGCAACAAAAGTAGTTTAGTACAACAAATTTATTTACCCATTATCAGAAGTGCAGGTTGAATTAAGTTGGCCGTGCAGACAGACCACATGTTACTCCGGAGTAAACAAGACACACACAAGCCAAAATCACTACCGAGTTCCGGTCTTCTGCCATTTTTTATATGTCTCTTGTGCGTCATTGTTTTTTATCGAGTGCGTCATGATTGTTTTGTTTTGGTTTTGTCTGTTGTCCAAAACAATCTTGTATCTCTTAGTCATATTTGGAAAATCTAAACATTCTGTAGACAGGTTGGCATAACTCCATATTCACCTTTGTCCCACAACTGGTCCATTCAATGGCACAAAATAGAAGAGAATTGAAAATGAGCGGACATTCTTAAAAGACAAGAAATATAGGTCAAAAGGTCAGAAATTCTACGACATGAGTACATGTGTGAATATTTGCAACTCTTCCACCTCCACCTTGTCTTCATTTTGTCCCATTCCCTTCTGGTCCTCATTCACATGATCCTCCATCCTTCACATGATCCTCCATCCTTCACATGATCCTCCATACACATGATCCTCCATCCTTCACATGATCCTCCATCCTACACATGATCTTCCATCCTTCACATGATCCTCCATCCTACACATGATCCTCCATCCTTCACATGATCCTCCATCCTACACATGATCCTCCATCCTACACATGATCCTCCACCCTGCACATGATCCTCCATCCTACACATGATCCTCCATCCTACACATGATCCTCCATCCTTCACATGATCCTCCATCCTACACATGATCTTCCATCCTTCACATGATCCTCCATCCTACACATGATCCTCCATCCTTCACATGATCCTCCATCCTACACATGATCCTCCACCCTGCACATGATCCTCCATCCTACACATGATCCTCCATCCTACACATGATCCTCCATCCTTCACATGATCCTCCATCCTACACATGATCCTCCATCCTTCACATGATCCTCCATCCTTCACATGATCCTCCATCCTACACATGATCCTCCATCCTACACATGATCCTCCATCCTTCACATGATCCTCCATCCTACACATGATCCTCCATCCTACACATGATCCTCCATCCTTCACATGATCCTCCATCCTACACATGATCCTCCATCCTACACATGATCCTCCATAATACACATGATCCTCCATCCTTCACATGATCCTCCATCCTGCACATAATCCTCCATCCTTCACATGATCCTCCATCCTCCACATGATCCTCCATCCTCCACATGATCCTCCATCCTTCACATGATCCTCCATCCTCCACATGATCCTCCATTCTCCACATGAACCTCCATCCTCCACATGATCCTCCATCCTTCACATGATCCTCCATCCTTCACGTGATCCTCCATCCTCCACATGATCCTCCATCCTTCACGTGATCCTCCATCCTACACATGATCCTCCATCCTTTACATGATCCTCCATCCTTCACATGATCCTCCATCCTTCACGTGATCCTCCATCCTTCACATGATCCTCCATCCTTCACATGATCCTCCATCCTACACATGATCCTCCATCCTTCACATGATCCTCCATCCTTCACATGATCCTCCATCCTACACATGATCATCAATCCTTCACATGATCCTCCATCCTACACACAATCCTCCATCCTTCACATGATCCTACACACAATCCTCCATCCTTCACATGACCCTCCATCCTACACACAATCCTCCATCCTTCACATGATCCTCCATCCTACACACAATCCTCCATCCTTCACATGATCCTACACACAATCCTCCATCCTTCACATGATCCTCCATCCTTCACACGATCCTCCATCCTTCACACGATCCTCCATCCTTCACATGATCCTCCATCCTACACATGATCTTCCATCCTTCACATGATCCTCCATCCTACACATGATCCTCCATCCTTCACATGATCCTCCATCCTACACATGATCCTACACACAATCCTCCATCCTTCACATGATCCTCCATCCTTCACACGATCCTCCATCCTTCACATGATCCTCCATCCTTCACACGATCCTCCATCCTTCACATGATCCTCAGTCCTACACATGATCCTCCATCCTTCACATGATTCTCCATCCTACACACGATCCTCCATTCTACACATGATCCTCAATCCTTCACATGATCCTCCATCCTACACACAATCCTCCATCCTTCACATGATCCTACACACAATCCTCCATCCTTCACAGGATCCTCCATCCTACACACAATCCTCCATCCTTCACATGATCCTACACACATTCCTCCATCCTTCACATGATCCTCCATCCTTCACATGATCCTCCATCCTTCACACGATCCTCCATCCTTCACACAATCCTCCATCCTTCACATGATCCTCCATCCTTCACATGATCCTCCATCCTTCACACGATCCTCCATCCTTCACATGATCCTCCATCCTACACATGATCCTCCATCCTTCACATGATCCTCCATCCTACGTATTGATCCTCCATCCTACACATGATCCTCCAACCTAAACATGATCCTCCATCCTTCACATAATTCTCATCCTACGCATTGATCCTCCATCCTACACATGATCCTCCATGCTTGGGTGCAGGATGAAAGTGCAGCCATGTTGTCTCTGCAGGAACGTGGGCAGCCACTGGGCTCTGGACCAGGCCAAATACAACCTGGTCAACGAGTACATGCTGGTGGGCGTGACGGAGGAGCTGGAGGACTTCGTCATGATGCTGGAGGCGGCGCTGCCACGTTTCTTCAAAGGAGCCACCGAGCTCTACAGAACAGGTGCACTAAGGTCGTTTGGTACCGCCCCTGACAGTGTAGGAAAATATGTTTAGTACACGTGCAGTTTCTTGGTAGATGTGCATGAAATGTATCTTGACACGACAATGTTGACATCTCCCTCTCTTGGTGCTTGCCTCCATGGTCCAGGAAAGAAGTCCCACCTGAGGAAGACGAGCGAGAAGAAGCCGCCCACTCGGGAGTCGACGGCCAGACTGCAGCAGTCTGCCATCTGGAAGATGGAGAACGAGTTTTACGAGTTTGCCCTGGAGCACTTCCAATTTGTCCGGGCACACGCCGTGCGGGAAAAGGACGGGGAACTCTACATGCTGGCTCAGAACTTCTTCTACGAGAAGATCTACCCCAAAAACTGAGCGGGACCGTGCGCTCAGAGAGAGGAGGCCCCGGGAAGCTTGTGTTGCCATGACAACCTGTTGACGAGGCGACTGACAGTGGACAGGAAGTGTTCCGTCCGTCCCGCCCCTTTGCAGCTGCCGGGCCATGTCAAAGGTCAACCGAGGGCACATCTGCGTCGCGGACAAAACGTTTTGGTGGCGTTAACTGCCGCCGTCTTTTTGTACATGCAGACGTGACGCCGCGTCCTCGCTCCCACTTCAAATGTAATATCTCACAGCTCCGCAGAGACTTGGGAGGTTTTAGGAAAATCACAAAAACTCAACAAAAAGGCTGCTTTGGACGACAGTGGAACCTCCATTTATGAACCTGATTGGTTCTTCAACGTGGTTGCCAACCCAAACGTTCGTATAGCGAAGCAGAGTTTCCCTTAAGAATCAACGTGAACATGAATCATCCACTAAAGGCTTAATTTTAGTAAAAACCTGCACACTTTGAAGACACTATAATTATAATATATATATTTATATATATATATATATACTATATATATAGATATATATATATATATATAGATATATATATATATATGTATGAATGTTTGTGTGTGTGTATATATACAGTATGTATATATATATATATATATATATATATATATATACTGTATGTGTATATATATATATATTTATATGTGTATATATATTTATATATCTTTTTTGAATATATATATACCTATATATATGTATATATATATATACACACACACGTATATATATATATAATATATATATATATACTGTATATATACACATATATATACACATACATATATATATATATATATATATGTATATATATATATATATACTGTATATATATATATGTATATATGTGTGTATATAATATATACACATATATATATACAGTATATATTTTGTTTTTGTTTTTATTTCGTTTATATTTTGTTTTTAAGCGCACCAACGAGACTTGTGTTTGTGTGTGTGCTCAGTGTTGACATTTAGGCTTGTTGTAATGTTGTGTTGTTTGGATAAAAAAGAGATTGTTGAGCCATTACCCCTTTATGTTTGTCAACACACACAAACACAAGTCTCGTTGGTGCGCTTAAAAACAAAAAAATATTCCCTTGTCTGGGAATGTTTGTGGCATTGTTGAACACTGTGGGAGTGTCCGAGTGATAAACAAGGAGTGGCTTCATGTAGTCACCGCTAGCGTTAGCACAAACTAGCAGTGTGAGGCGATCCTTCATCGGCTTGTGTCCAGGTAGTGTCTTCTCCTTCCCTGTAATAAAGGTCCGCTGTAGCATATTTTTCAGTCTCATCACAATTAAAGACTTGATAAGGAACAAAGGCTCCTTTCGCTGATAAAATCTTGCAAACGAATGCGCCAGAGGCTAGCTAGCTCAGTGGTTGCCCAGCCACTTGAAGCGATACAGCAAGACTGTGAGAGTTTGGACACATTTAAAGTGTTTCTGATGACACAAAGTGATCTCTAAGACAGGTTGACACAGCTGTGATCCACACAAAGTACGACAATTGTGGAAATAAACACGCCAGAAGTGCCGCTAGCCTGGAAGCTCATCAAAATAGCAGCACCCATAGGGCTTCCTGCGACACACATAATGAATAAATGAAGCGTTCACTGAGACATGGTCGCACACAGAGTCATATTTGGCGCTATGTAAACGTTCACGAACGTACAAGAAGGCAAATAGAAGCGTTTGTGAATGGAGGTTCCACTGTACATGAGTGTTTCTTACAGCTGTATAGCATAGACTTGTGCTTTTATTGTGTAAATATAAATCATGTACATTTCCAATAGGTTGGTAAAAGTACATCCGCTACTCACTAACACCTATAAATATTCAGCTTTAGCTGAAATTTCAGGATGAAACAAGGAAAGCGTGTGATCATGAATCGACCAATCTGCGACCTGCTTCAATTAGAATTGGTATTTAAAGGCCTACTGAAACCCACTACTACCGACCACGCAGTCTGATAGTTTATATATCAATGATGAATTTAAATTTCCCGGGGAACTTCCGGTTCAAAACGCCTTTGGAGGATGACGTATGCGCGTGACGTCGCGAGGTCCACGGAAGTGTTTGGACCCTTTTGGACACAATACAAACAGCTCTGTTTTCTTCGACAAAATTCCACAGTATTCTGGACATCTGTGTTGGTGAATCTTTTGCAATTTGTTTAATGAACAATGGAGGCTGCAAAGAAGAACGTTGTAGGTGGGATCGGTGTATGCGGCTGGCTGTAGCAACACAACAAGGAGGAATTTGTTGGATAGAAGACGCGCTAGTGGCGAACTCACCTTGACTTCCTACGTCTCCGGGCCGCCGACCACATCGTCGATCGCTGGAACGCAGGTGAGCACGGGTGTTGATGAGCGGAGGAGGGCTGGTCGGCGTAGGTGGAGTGCTAATGTTTTTATCATAGCTCTGACGAGGTCCCGTTGTTAAGTTAGCGTCGTTAGCAACAGCATTGCTAGGCTTCGACAGGCGTCGAATACACATTAACCGTATATTTACATGTCCAGTGTTTGGTTCGGTGTCTCCTGATAGTAGTATTGTTGATCTTCTGTCTATCCTTCCAGTCAGGGATTTATTTATTTTGTTTCTATCTGCATTTGAGACAGATGCTATCACGTTAGCTCATGCTAAGTGCTTCGTCGATGTATTGTCGTGGAGATAAAAGTCACTGTTAATGTCCATTTCGCCTTCTCGACTCTCATTTTCAAGAGGATATAGTATCCGAGGTGGTTTAAAATACAAATCCGTGATCCACAATAGAAAAAGGAGAGAGTGTGGATTCCAATGAGCCAGCTTGTACCTAAGTTACGGTCAGAGCGAAAAAAGATATCTCTTGAACTGCATTCTAGTCTGTCACTCTAACGTTCCTCATCCACGAATCTTTCATCCTCGCTCAAATGAGTGGGGTAATCGTCACTTTCTCGCTCCTAATATCTCTCGCTCCATTGTAAACAACGGGGAATTGTGAGCAGCACTACCGCTTGTGACGTCACGCTACTTCCGGTAGGGGCAAGGTTTTTTTATCAGCGAGCAGAAGTTGCGAACTTTATCTTCGATTTTCTCTACTAAATCCTTTCAGCAAAAATATGGCAATATCGCGAAATGATCAAGTATGACACATAGAATGGATCTGCTATTCCCGATTAAATAAAAAAAATTCATTTCAGTAGGCCTTTAAGCAATCATCCTCATCTTAGTGTTTACATTTTGGCGTCATGGTAACAAAACATCACATTTAATCATCAGGACCCCGCTTCATGAGCAGCTTTTGTCCCCTGGACTTTGGAATATCCAAAAATAATGTCACGCTATTGAATGGAGGCAAGTCAAACACTTGTGCCAGGCGGAATGACAACATTGACAGCACGCCGCGGCTGACCAATCGGCAGTCGGATGTGAGATCAGAGCAACTCGCGATCATTCACAGTAGAGATATTTGTGGTAGAATGTTCCGATCAGGGTTTTATGTTGCTGATACCTATACCGATCATCCATGAGTGAGATCGGCTGATAACAATACCAATCACGTGTATTTATTGTATATTTGTCCATTTATTTATAATGAGTGGTATTGACAGTTTACTAATATCAGCACTATATTGAAATGTATTCCTAGCTTAATTATATTAGCGCGTTCAAATATGCATGAAAACACTCTTTCAGACATCACACATGGGACGGTTTAGTAAGTAAGAATTGTTTTAGTTATATTGTAAAACCTAAAAACGTTGCTTGGAGTGATGAACGAAGAGTCCATACGAGTTGAAACGCTATGGACTGTTAGGGGACAGAACGGCACTTCTACTTCCGGTTCAAAGCTTTAGACAGCAGAAAACACTTGTAGGCCTTCACCCTGCAGCACCTGCAGTGAGCGAACTCGTCTAAAAGATGGCGCCATAGCACACACAATAACACCATCTAAGTGTCTTTGCATGTGTTTCATGAAAACTATTTGCTTTATGGCTGTCAGCGAAGAAAAATCAACCGCACCGTTTTATAAGCCGCGGGGTTCAAAGTGTAGGGAAAAAGTAACACGGTTCTATCTCCACTTCTTAAACTTTACCAAGCACTTATTTCTTCTGTTGTTTAAAGCTACCTTAGCGTTAGCTTGCTCTGGGTGTGTAACATGTTTAGCCTCGTCTTCCAGTGATAACGATATATAAGAATGATATCTGAGATACACAGAAATGTCCTTTATTTGAGGTGAGAGTTAAGGTTCGGGTTTAAGGAGCGGCTCCACACTGTGTATGGAGACACACAGCTAGCTGCTAGCCTCTTGTCAGCCGGGGACTCAAACGTAATTGTCTTTTTACTTATATTAGTCGCATAGGACTATGAGCCGCAGATATATTCGTTGTGAAATTAGATATCTTTAAATGTTTATTTACATACCTTAATTGTTTCTAAACGGTGTCGGAAACATGGCAGTAAATCGGCCGATCAAACAAAACAGAAGCTAAACAGACTTAATAACTCCACGGTGAGGTTTTGGTGAATTTACTGAGAAATTTGTGAAACTAAAACGATTAAAAAAAAAAAAATAACACAGACACTCGCAAAAGTGTTAGCATATTAGCTCATGCTAACGATGGTAGCTTGATTACATTAGGACGTACAAATATGCATGAAGACACTCCTACAGACATCACACATGGGACGCTTTAGTAAGTAAGAATTGTTTTGGTTATATTGTAAAACTTACAAAACGTTGCTTGGAGTCATGAACAGACTCCATACAAGTAGAAACGCAATGGACGGTTATAGTTCCGGTTCAAGGCACGAAACAGGAAGTACATTTTCAACCTGCAGTGAGCGAACTTGTCCAAAAGATGGCGCCACAGCACATTTCAGTCGGTGTTATATTAAAACAATTTTTTGAATACGAAACATTATGACGGAAAAAAAATCCATTAATTAGTCGCTCCATTTTATCAGCCGTCGGGTTCAAAGTGTAGGAAAAAAGTAGCGGCTCATAGCCTGGAAATTACGGTACTTCGATTTCCCCTCTGAAAAACATTTTGTAGTCTGGTCTGATTTTTAGTGTTTTCTTTTTTCTTGTCGGTAGCACGCCACTTGTTGGTGTCTTCTTCTACTGCTGCTTCACTGCGATGCCTCGCTGTTGCCCCCTGCAGAGCAGGTGAAGTACTGCATGAAGTTGTACTTGTTAAAGTTAAAGTACCAGTGATTGTCACACACACACTAGGTGTGGCGAAATTATTCTCTGCATTTGACCCATCACCCTTGATCACCCCCTGGGAGGTGAGGGGAGCAATGAGCAGCAGCGGTGGCCGCGCCCAGGAATAATTTTTGGTGATTTAACCCCCAATTCCAACCCTTGATGCTGAGTGCCAAGCAGGGAGGTAATGGGTCCCATTTATAGTATTTGGTATGACTCGGCCTGACTAGGTTGAACTCACAACCTACCGATCTCCGGGCGGACACTCTAACCACTAGGCCTCTTGCGTCGCGTTTTCATCATTTGGGCCATGTTTGGTGGGCCACTTGAAAGACTTTGTGGTGGCCTGAGGAGGAGCGCTGCTTTCGGCTTCATCCTGAAATTTCACGGGAAAAAAACGAATCTCTTTGTGAGGAGCTTAATTTTCAGAAAGTCTTTTTTTTTTTTGCACACCCGCAGTTCAATGGTTTTTGTGTCATAGCTGCAGTTATCTGCGGGAAATTAAGGGAGACTTTTCTTTGAACTCCCATGAGAAGTTATTGTCACTTTTAAACCAGTGAAAAATTGAGACATCTGAATAATTAAGACATCTGCATTGGACAAAACGTCATTTTTCGTGTGCCTTTCTTGCGCCCAGCTCATTGCTGCAGATTTGTCCGATTGTCGTTGCTCTTTTTCCTTTTCAGCTTTTAAAAGGACGACTTATCCATCCATTTATTTTCTACCGCTTGTCCCTTTTGACTTATATTAGACTAATATTAGATGATGTTTGACCTACAGAGGGGGCTAGAGAGACACTTTTCATTCTACTTTTTGTTGTTTTTCGATTAAAAAGTTCTGATCACACGAATGTACTTTGTCTTGTGTACTTTTACCAGCATTTCGCATTATTTAGCAGTATTTTTTCAAAGTAAAATCCTGTCATCAAAAAGTACTTTAACATTGTGTAAAAAATACAATACCTTCTATTTCACTGCCAATAATGATTTGACATTGAATTGCTGTAAATGTTTTCTAGGAAATTCATTGTTAGACACAAAATTGCTGTGAAGTTACAATAAAATGTTTGTACAGTGAAATTGTTGAAATGATGGAATAAAAAAGTGCTTACAGAAGAGTTCTGCAGCAGAGATGATTGACATTTATCTTGTTAAAACAATCAGATTTAAATCATGAATAGGAATTATCCCTCTCTATTCTTACAGTCATCTGGAAAGTATTCACAGTGTTTCACTTTTTTAAATTGTTCTTGTGTCAGTCTTATTCCAAAATAGAATAAATTCATTTTTGCCCTCAAAATTCTACACACAATACCCCATGATGACAATGTAAGAAGGTGTTTTTTTTAAATTTAGCAAATTTATAAAAAATTAAACATGTACATAAGTATTTACAGCCTTTTATCAATATTTAGTTGATGCACCTTTGGCGGAAATTACTGCCTCAAGTCTTTTTGAATACGATGCCACAAGCTTGGCACACCTATCTTTGGACACTTTCAACCATTCCTCTTTGCACAGAGACATCCTGGATGAAAACCTTTCCATCCAACCTGATGGAGCTTGAGAGGTGCTGCAAAGAGGAATTGGTTTTAAGTGTCCAAAGATAGGTGTGCCAAGCTTGTGGCATCGTATTCAAAAAGACTTGACGTGTTTTCTGGTTTCGGTCCACTGACACACACACAAACTGCAAAGATGACTTGATAATGCTCATGTGCATATCTTGCCACACTTATGAAAGCCTGTCAAAAAACTGTGGGAATTTACAACTGATCCAAAACCTGTTGGGCAGCATTTGGGGAGGCAACAAGCGCTGGAAAGTCCTGAAAAACCAGGAACACCACAACGTCAGCGGAGGACTCCGGGAAGACGTCATGGTGATGTCATATCACTGTGTGCACTTGCTGCAATGCATTGTGGGAACAATCCGAGAGAAGGTGTTGAGATGATGGTGTTATTGTAGAAGTGTCCCACGCTGGTGCTACTTTTCTTTTTCATAAGTCAAATATTATTTTACCTGCCCTTTGCCTCTCGTCTCTGCATCCTAGGATCACGCCAACAACACCGAGAGAACAAAGAAGGAAAGAACCCTTTTGTGTGAATGAGTGTAAATGAGGGAGGGAGGTTTTTTGGGTTGGTGTACTAATTGTAAGTGTATCTGGTGTTTTTTTAAGTTGATTTAATCAAATTTAAAACATTTTAAAAAAAACAACACCGAACTTCCCCCGTGACAATAAAAGTCCTTAAGTTTTTTAGGGCCATAAAAATATTTTAGATAATTTAATTTTTTACTTTTTTTTGCCCAAATTCCTTAATGAACTTCAGTCCTCAACAAAAAATTGTCAACATGTCAAGTTTGTTTGCCCTTTTGTTCAGATAATGTCACAGGTTTAAAATGACTAATGTTATGCAAAAGTAGACTAATTATAAACAGTAGCATCATTTCAACAAAAGCCCTTCAAAGGTTTAAAATAATACATCTTTGGTATTTTTGTTTAGGGCTGAAGTTGATTGATTTGATCAAAATAAGTTAAAAGAAATGTGAAACAAAAATGTTTTTAAGCCTTTTGTTTTTATGACTTAAATGCCCTGTTTGGTTTTGTGGTATTGTTGAATAACTGCCATGGTATGGAATTGAAGTTTTTTAATTAAACATGAAAATAAGGTATAATAAAAATACAACAAAAATGCACTTGATTAAAAAACGATATGATGCACGTCTTAATGATGAAAAGTGTCATTGGATAATATTAGTAATGGCTGATGTCTGGAGCACCGGTCCTACATCAGCCTCCTGAAAGGTCACCATGGAGACGGGAAAACACACCACGTGCGCAGCAGACAAATAATAGTTGGTGTTTCTGAGGAGGACAATGATGGGTGTTGTCCACAGCGTGGAATATTAGGTGTCTGTGAGTGAGATGATGTCGCAGCAGTGTTGCTCTTCTCACTGAGCTGAGACATGTCTTGCTGCAGCGCCACAGGACACAACTTCACTTGGCTCATAACCCTCCTGGGTTAGTCTTGTTCCATAAGGGCTGTCCATTGAAGTAGAACTTCATGACTCTGCTCTCTCTCTATTTACGCCATCACTTGGTACAATTAGTTTTTTAAGAAGGCCGTGTTCAATCTACTTGTCATAATTACAACTGGCATTACAAAGTGTGTGCCAAAGATGGAAACTCCTTTTTGATATTTTTTTACTGAGAGTATGCTTAAAAAGTTTATTGCAGTTATTTTTAAAATCAGAGTATTAAATATTTTAAATCTTGATTAATCACAATTAATCGCATTGCTTGCATAATTCCAATAAACTGTAAAAAACAACAACAACAACAACAATATTTTGACATAAATGTCATACAGGAAGAGTTTTCAAATGTTTTACTTGAATTATTGTATCAGGTAACGCATTGTTGCTGTTGGCGTGATCCCAGGAAGAAGAGACGGTAGGCGAAGTGCAGATAAGAATGTCTTTTAATAAGGACTATGCACACCGTGAACATTAGGCACAATAGACCAGGAGTGTCAAACTCATTTTAGCTCAGGGGCCGCATGGAGGAAAATCTGTGCACACTCGGGCCGGACTATTAAAATCATGGCATTAAAACTAAAAAATAAAGACAACTTCAAATTGTTTTCTTTGTCTTACTTTGGCCAAAAGTAGAACAAACACATTCTGAAAATATTACAATAAAAATATAGAAAAAAGCCCTCGCAAAAATGACTAATGATCTATTGCTAACGATGGATTCTGATGCGTCATCTATGTTGCTGCTTCTTGATCTTAGCGCCGCTTTCGATACCGTCGATCATAATATTTTATTAGAGCGTATCAAAACACGTGTTGGTATGTCAGACTTAGCCTTGTCTTGGTTTAACTCTTATCTTACTGACAGGATGCAGTGCGTCTCCCATAATAATGTGACCTCGGACTATGTTAAGGTAACGTGCGGAGTTCCCCAGTGTTCGGTTCTTGGCCCTGCACTGCCGCTAGGCGATATCATAAGCAAATACGGTGTTAGCTTTCACTGTTATGCTGATGACACCCAACTCTACATGCCCCTAAAACTGACCAACACGCCGGGTTGCAGTCAGCTGGAGGCGTGTCTTAATGAAATTAAACAATGGATGTCCGCTAACTTTTTGCAACTCAACGGTAAGAAAACGGAAATGCTGATTATCGGTCCTGCTAGACACAGACATTTATTTAATAACACCACCTTAACATTTGACAACCAAACAATTACACAAGGCGACTCGGTAAAGAATCTGGGTATTATCTTCGACCCAACTCTCTCGTTTGAGTCACACATTAAGAGTGTTACTAAAACGGCCTTCTTTCATCTCCGTAACATCGCTAAAATTCGTTCCATTTTGTCCACTAGCGACGATGAGATCATTATTCATGCGTTCGTTACGTCTCGTCTCGATTACTGTAACATATTATTTTCGGGTCTCCCTATGTCTAGTATTAAAAGATTACAGTTGGTACAAAATGCGGCTGCTAGACTTTTGACAAGAACAAGAAAGTTTGATCATATTACGCCTATACTGGCTCACCTGCACTGGCTTCCTGTACACTTAAGATGTGACTTTAAGGTTTTACTACTTACGTATAAAATACTACACGGTCTAGCTCCAGCCTATCTTGCCGATTGTATTGTACCATATGTCCCGAAAAGAATACTGCGTTCAAAGAACTCCGGCTTATTAGTGATTCCCAGAGCCCAAAAAAGTCTGCGGGCTATAGAGCGTTTTCTATTCGGGCTCCAGTACTATGGAATGCCCTCCCGGTAACAGTTAGAGATGCTACCTCAGTAGAAGCATTTAAGTCCCATCCTAAAACTCATTTGTATACGCTAGCCTTTAAATAGACCGCCTTTTTAGACCAGTTGATCTGACGTTTCTTTTCTTTTCTCCTCTGCCCCCCTCTCCCTTGTGGAGGGGGAGTTACACAGGTCCGGTCACCATGGATGAAGTGCTGGCTGTCCAGAGTCGGGACCCGGGGTGGACCACTCGCCTGTGCATCGGTTGGGGACATCTCTGCGCTGCTGACCCGTCTCCGCTCGGGATGGTTTCCTGCTGGCCCCACTATGGACTGGACTCTCACTATTATGTTGGATCCACTATGGGCTGGACTTTCGCTGATATGTTGGATCCACTATGGACTGGACTTTCACAATATTATGTCAGACCCACTCGACATACATTGCTTTCGGTCTCCCCTGGGGGGGGGGTTACCCACATATGCGGTCCTCTCCAAGGTTTCTCATAGTCATTCACATTGACGTCCCACTGGGTTGAGTTTTTCCTTGCCCTTATGTGGGCTCTGTACCGAGGATGTCGTTGTGGCTTGTGCAGCCCTTTGAGACACTTGTGATTTAGGGCTATATAAATAAACATTGATTGATTGATTGATTGATTGAGAAAAAACTACCGGCAGCGGTAAAGTGAATGAATGTTTTTAACTGAATAAATGTACATGTGCATAAAAATTTGTTTTCTTTTGCATTATTTTTTTAAATAAATTAAGTAACGTTTATGACAACCTTTTTCCAAAACAATAGAGAATGTGAGATATAACAGGATAATGCATACATTTATCATTTGTTTT
The DNA here is from genome assembly GCF_033978785.1 of Entelurus aequoreus. Classification (NCBI taxonomy): domain Eukaryota; kingdom Metazoa; phylum Chordata; class Actinopteri; order Syngnathiformes; family Syngnathidae; genus Entelurus; species Entelurus aequoreus. Next base: position 18,702,991 of record NC_084746.1, on the reverse strand, counting down.
CAAAACGGTTACAAAAAAGTGGGAGCCCAAAAATTTACTGTGGGACCCCATTTTTATGACTTGATGGGGTCCATGGAACCCCATTTTGAAAATTCCTAGCGCCAACACGGATGGACTGTTGGTGCGTGCAAAACGGCAGCAGGCGGCTGTGGCCTGCGGGCCGGTTCTAATACTAATCAAATATCATCCCAGGGGCCATATATAATTCATTCGCGGTCCGGAATTGGCCCGCAGGCCTTGACTTTGACACCCCTGCAATAGACAAATGAACCAGTGTCGCAAAGAAGCGACACTAGCTATGTGCACATGGAAAAAAGGCCTAACTGGAATAAAAATGCCTCATGTAAACACACCATTCAGATTATTCTGACCCCATCACACACGTTCGGATCAAAATTTCATTCCGATAGAGACGGGTGGTTTATGCCAAAAGTCATTCGGATTGTAGCGCATGAAAACACAAAAATCCGGGTTAGAATGATCCTTACTGCGCATGTCTTAAACGTCAGATATACTTTGGTGGGGGAGGGGGACTATATTTAATAGTCTCGGAATGAAGCAATTGTCTTGCTGCTGTCTTCCACATTCAACATGTACAGACGTAGCGTTATATACCGTTGACTTTGTTGCTTTAAAACGAGGCTAGCAAAAACAAAAGTATGGTCTGGAGTAGGGCTGGAACTAACAACTATTTGGTAATCAATTAATCTGTCGATTATTACTTCGATTAATCGGTTAATAATCGGATAAAAGAGACAAACTACATTTCTATCCTTTCCAGTATTTTATTTAAAAAAAACAGCATACTGGCACCATACTTATTTAGATGATTGTTTCTCAGCTGTTTGTAAATGTTGCAGTTTATAAATAAAGGTTTATAAAAAATAAATAAATAAAAAAAGTAGCCTCTGCGCATGCGCATAGCATAGATCCAACGAATCGATGACTAAATTAATCGCCAACTATTTTTATAATCGATTTTAATTGATTTAATGGATTAGTTGTTGCAGCCCTAGTCTGGAGTGTCATGTGCCAATATAACAATAAAAGAAGGGATCCAGTTGTCGTCTTAACAAGCTGCTTTATTCACGACATTACAGCTACTCCAAGTGCTAACTGCTAGCCTCAAACACACACACACAATGATGAAACCTGTACATAATCACAACATAAAAACCACAGAACAGCTCCATTTCAAAAAGAGAGATAAAACAAAAGTAGTGACCAGAAGGAAAAAATGCTAAATAAATACAGTGATAACATCGGACAAGCAGAAATGCACAAAGCCAAGTTTGATAACAGCGGAAGTCTACTGCTTCTTCGGCACCTACAGTGAGTAAATTTACAGTGAGTAAATTCATCAAAAAGATGGCGCTGTGGCACGAACAATAACACACCTTTCTGTTTAAGTTAGGTTCTGCGCATGTCAAAGTAAAGTATTCCAGTTTAAAGTGTGAGGCATGAAAATGCAGGTCATAATCAGATCTTTTTTTTTCAGGGTCCATGCACTCCATGTTGTACATGTACAAAACCCAAAACCAGTGAAGTTGGCACGTTGTGTAAATCGTAAATAAAAACATAATACAATGATTTGCAAATCCTTTTCAACATACATTCAATTGAATAGACTGCAAAGACAAGATATTTAATGTTCGAACTGAGAAACTTATTTTTTTTAATCAAATAATCATTAACTTAGAATTGAATGGCAACAACACATTGCAAAAAAGTCTATCTTAGATGAACTCGGGCAAAACTCTCTGGGTGTTGTTGATAAGTGGCTTTGGCTTTGCATAGTAGAGTTTTATCTTGCACTTACAGATGTAGCGACCAACTGTAGTTACTGAAAGTGTTTTTCTGAAGTGTTCCTGAGCCCATGTGGTGATATCCTTTACACACAGATGTCGGTTTTGATGCAGTACCGCCTGAGGGATCGAAGGTCACAGGCATTCAATGTTGTTTGTTCGGCCTTTGGCACTTACGTACGATGATTTCTCCAGATTCTCTGAACCTTTTGATGATATTACGGACCGTAGAAATTGAAATTCCTAAATTCCTTGCAATAGCTCGTTGAGAAATATTGTTCTTAAACCGTTTGATAATTTGATGACGCATTTGTTCACAAGGTGGTGACCCTCGTCCCATCCTTGTTTGTGAATGACTGAGCATTTCATGGAAGCTGCTTTTATACCCAATCATGGCACCCACCTGTTCCCTATTAGCCTGTTCACCTGTGGGATGTTCCAAATAAGTGTTTGATGAGCATTCTTCAACTTTCTCAGTCTTTTTTGCCACTTGTGCCAGCTTTTTTGAAACATGTTGCAGGCATCAAATTCCAAATGAGATAATATTTTCCAAAAATAACAACGTTTACCAGTTCGGACGTAAAGTATCTTGTCTTTGCAGTCTATGCAACTGAATATAGGTTGAAAAGGATTATCAAATCATTATATTCTGTTTTTATTTACGATTTACACAACGTGCCAACTTCACTGGTTTTGGGGTTTGTCCGTGTGGCTAATGACAGATACCTCCTGGTTAGTGATCAGAGGCAGGTGAGTCCCTGATCACTAATCAACAGCAGGTGTGGAGAACAGTGACGATGTTACTGCAAGATATAACCAGGAAGTGGAACAAAAACATGTGCGCTAGCCAGGAAGAAACACCAAAACACAGGAAAACATCAAAAACTCATCACAAAACGTAATGTATTTGCTCAAAACTTGGTAACAATTGTATCTAATTTTCTGCCGGGTGTAATTTGCCAGTTAGCACAGCAGTTAAAGTCTCCCCACTCATCTGTGCGCTGACATATGCATTGACGCAAAAATTAATCGAATAATCGGATTAAAAAGAAGCTTTGATTTATACTCTGGTCTTTTGCTTAGATTAATCGTTAATGACAACAAAAAAATGGAGGTTACTTTAGGCGAAACACTTTTTGTTTATTTTAACTATTTTCCCTAAAATACGCTTCGAGGCTATAAAGAGTGTTTTTTCCCCCCGATTACTCGATTAATAGAACAAACTGATCGATAGATTGATCAATTCCTAAACTAATCGTATAGCTGCAGCCCCTGGACCGAGGGGCTGCAACCCGCAGCTCTAGAGCCACATGCGGCTCTTTAGCGCCGCCCTGGTGGCTCCATGGAGCTTTTTTAAAAAGTTATGAAAATGGAAAAAAATGGGGTGAAAAATAAATGATGTGTTGTAATATAGTTTCTGTAGGAGGACAAACACGAAACAAAGCTTCCTAATTGTTAAAAAGCCCACTGTTTAATATGTTCATGCTTCACTGATGAGATTATTTGGCGAGTGCCGTTTTGTCCTACTAATTTCAGCCCTTGAACTCACCGTTGTGTAGACTGTGACTCAACAGTTTGTTTACATGTAGGGATGTCCCGATCCAGGTTTTTGCACTTCCGATCCGATACCGATATTGTTTTTGCACTTCCGATCCGATACCGATAGTGACCGATACCGATACTGACCGATACTGGCCTATCCGAGCATGTATTAAAGTTTAAAGTTATTTAGCCTACTTAGTTGTCAGAATCATGTTGAAAAGGGTTTTAGTACTCTTGATAACAACTAGCCAGCTGAATTAGGGGAGTTTGAATAATACACAATGGTTGGTAACAAGAAACTGACCTGTTTATTCACGGATAAACACAAAATAGACAAAATTATACATGACAAACAGAAATGGCATCATTGAACTAGGGCTGGGCGATATGGCCTTTTTTAAATATTGCGATATTTTAAGGCCATATTGCGATACACGATATATGTCTCGATATTTTGCCTTAGCCTTGAATGAACACTTGATGCATATAATCACAGCAGTATGATGATTCTCTGTGTTTTGATTGATTGATTGAGACTTTTATTAGTAGGTTGCACAGTGAAGTACATATTCCGTGCAATTGAACACTAAATGGTAACACCCGAATAACTTTTTCAACTTGTTTAAGTCGGGGTCCACTTAAATTGATTCATGATACAGATATATACTATCAGATATATACTATCATCATAATACAGTCATCACACAAGATAATCACATTGAATTATTTACATTATTTATAATCCGGGGTGTGGAGGGGGGCACCGGATGTAAGTGTCAAAAAGACACCCAAAAGAGTTTGATATGAGAATAAATCTAAAGTTAAAATATAGGGTAGAAATGCACCCATTTGCAGGAAATGTAGTCTTGATTTTCAAAATTTTCTTTCAAGGCTTGCATGTCTACATTAAAACATTCTTCTTCATACTGCATTAATATATGCTACTTTTAAACTTTCATGCAGAGAAGGAAATCACAACTAAAAAAATCATCAATTTTTTCATACGGTGTTGATGTGGAAATTTTTGCCTCGGCATTTTGATGGTGTGGGCGTGTGGCACCGAATGGAGATAAGCGTCTCGACAGCGGTACAATATTTGAACAATGATGACGAAAACTGTTTTCTCTGTCGTGTCCGTGTGTCGAAAATCGTTATGCGCTTATTTTTTTATTTGATTTTGTGCGTGGCATATAATTGCTATGCGCAGAGGACGCTTGAGCAGTGCGTAATTGCACAGGCGCGCACCTCAGAGGGAACGTTGCTCGCACGGCTGTGCTAGCATCACAGTTAACGTTAGCCATGCTGCTACCTCTCTGCTCGGGGAGGGCGCATACGTATGTGACGTATGACGTGACAGTATGTGACGTGTGTAAGAAGGTGCGCTTGCTGTCTGCGAGAGGGAGACACAGAAAAGAGTGAGAAGAGCCTGTCGTGTAATGCCAGCAGCTAAAAGCAACTGCGTGAGAATCCACAGACTGGATGTGTTGAAGGTGTGCTGGAAAATGCGGAACGGAAATTAGGGAGCAGCAGAAAAGTGGAATGTATTATTTAAATCGGTGCGTTGGAAAACACGGACCTGAGTTTTTTTTTTAAACTGGATCTGTATCGGCATTTTCCCATGCCTTGCCGATACGCATTTTTTGGCAAATATCGGTGGCCGATCCGATCCAAATATCGGATCGGGACATCCCTATTTACATGTATAACTTTCTTTGACGCTGCCACAGAAAGACGTGTTTTATGCCACTCCTTTGTCTCATTTTGTAAACCAAACGTTTTATACTGTGCGTGAATGCAGAAAGGTGAGCTTTGTTGATGTTATTGACTTGTTGGAGTGCCAATCAAGCATATTTGGTCACTGCATGACTGCAAGCTAATCAATGCTAAAATGCTATTTAGACGAGCTGTATGTACATATTGCATCATTATGCCTCATTTGTAGGTATATTTGAGCTCATTTAATTTCCTTTACTTATGTCCTCTGTGTATTTAGTTTATTTTTCAATGTTTCATGACACATTATCTGTATGTAATATTGGCTGCATTTCTGATAGTTGTTAGTGTGCCATGTTGTTCCAGACCACAGCAAACGTTACCCAGCTTGCAAAGATTGTAATAAATCCATTAGAAGAAGACAGCCTGACGTTTCTTTTAACTTGGACACACACATCTATACCTTTGGCCATTCTAAGAGAGTCATTTCCAGGAGTTATCTCACCCCCTGAGAAGTTTTACTACTGTTTTCCAATGTTGTAAAAATGTGTAGAATAAATATTACATTTCAACATTTCTGTCAATGAAGATTTGCGCAGTCATTTTGATAGTAGGCTATTATAGCTAATTAGCCACTTACATCATGTGTTGTCTTCATTAAAACACTTACATAAGACTTTTAAAGTAATTTTGATAGTAGGCTAATATAGCTAATTAGCCACTTACATCATTATATAAGTCTTTTAATTTTTTGCGGCTCCAGACCAATTACTTTTTTGTATTTGTGGTCCAATATAGCTCTTTCAACATTTTGGGTTGCCGACCCCGGCCCTAGACCATAAGGCAGCCCCCGCCGCCTTTCAAGTAACCATCTGCGTCAAACGAGCACGTACAGTCAAAATAAATTGCGTGATTAGTCTGCATTTATACACGAATGATGCAATAATACAAAATATAAACACAACACTTTTGTTTTTGCTCCCGTTTTTCATGAGTTTCAAAGATGTAAAACTTTGACTACATACACAAAATACCTATTCATCTTAAATATTGTTGACAAATATGTCTACATTTGTGTTAGTGAGCATTTCTTATTTGCCAAGATAATTTATGGCGGTCATGTCCGGAACTAATGAACAGCGATAAACAATGGTCAGGCTGTACTCTTTCTGATTGGTCAAAAGCCCCTCACGTGACTACAAGGGCGCCAGGGACCAACTCTGAAACCGTGTTGGCCATACTCTCTCTATACACAGCTCCGTGGGCGCCACCTTGACACACACAGGAAGCATGGACACACAGCCTCCCGACTCGCCACAAAGTAACCAAAATGAGGAGGAAACAAATATGATTACAAAGCCAAATGTTGTAGGAATATTTCAGCTTCAAACAAGATGGGCATTATTAGTCCATCAACATGGAGGAACGAGCGAGAATGCATGTAATGGCAATAAACAAAAAGACAACATCCCACCTTGTTTTCCCAACTAGGAATAAACGCACATTAAGATGTTCAATATTTTTTTAAGTAAAATTATTGCTTACAGAAATTAATCCATTAAATTTTTTGTTTATTTATTTAGGATAAGTTGTTTACCTTCCAGTTACAGTACAATGGTAAACAATTCTACAGTTGATCATCTTTACATAGTTTTTCTCAATTATTTCTTCAGTTTAAGAGCATGAAGCATTTAAGTCCCATTTTAAAACTTATTTGTATACTCTAGCCTTTAAATAGACCCCCTTTTTAGACCAGTTGATCTCTCCACGCTATCAGGTGACCATGGATCAGCCTCCACGGATGAAGCGCTAGCTGTTCAGAGTCGGGACCCAGGATGGACCACTCCTCTTTGCATCAGTTGGTGACGTCTCTGCGCTGCTGACTTGTCTCCATTCAAAAAGATCCCCTGCTGGTCTCCTAATGGACTGGACTTTCACATGAAGTCTGGACCCGGAGTCGACCACTCCTTATGCATCTATCGGTGACATCTCTGCGCCCCGACGTGTCTACATGCAAGATTATCTCCTGCTGTCCCCACTATGGACTGGACTCTGACAATATTAACTGTATCCATTCGGCATCCATTGCACCGGTCACCCAGTGGGGGTCCCCACATCAACGGTCCCTTCCAAGGTTTCTGGTTGTTCCCATTAGGTTGAGTTTATTTCTTGCCCTGATGTGGGATCAGATCAGAGGATGTCGTTGTGGCTTGTGCAGCCCTTTGAGACATTTGTAATTAAGGGCTATATATGTCAACTTTGATTGATTGATGTTGTAGACAAAAGTCTGTCTGCATAAAGCCAAATATTGTTTTAATTGTTCTAATGAGTGGCAGTTTGAGACAAGGATATGTTGAATGACAGTCTAAAAATAACATGTCTTCATCCACTCATTTTTTTAAATTTTTATGTATGAAATATAAAAATCGCATATCGAATCACAATTTTGTAGTGAAAAATTGGAATTAGTTTTTTTCTAAAAATCGTGCAATCCTAACGGTGGAGGTCTACTTCGCAAGTGCCCTGTTTGACCAGAGGACACACACACACACGCGCGTACGCACGCACGCGCACGCACACACACACACACACAGGCGCATTCTTGTATTTTTATACTTTAGGACCACCCTTTCTAGATGTATAAAAGATTTGTATTTACAACATTAATAATATATACAAACTATGCAATTATAAAAAAGCTTGTTGTGAAAAATTAGTTGGAATTTCACAAGAAAAATGTCACAATTTCACAAGAAAAACGTATATAATAGAAGTCGTAATTTTACTCAATGCAAGTCAAAATGTTACAAGAAAAACTGAACAATTCTGCAATATTATGATAAAAGTTGAAACTTTACTCAATAACAGTTGCAATTTTACAAGAAAAGCTTTAAATTTTGGCAATTTTATGAAAAGAGTTGGAATTTTACTCGACAAAAGTCACAATTTTATAAGAAAACTGTAAAATGTTGGCAATATTATAATAATAATCGGAATTTCACTTGGCAAAATTATGACAAAAGTCATCATTTTACTCAAAAAATTTCACCGTTTTACAAGAACAACAAAAAAATGGTCAATATTGTGATAAAAGATGAGATCTCTATTTTTTGTTTTTTGTAATGTGCTTAAAGCCGATGACAAATGAGTCACGGACCACAGATGGCCCCTGTGCCGCACTTTGGGAAATACAGCTGTAGAAGCTAACTGTTAATGGCCACTATAGTCTTAGTACCGTACCGTAGTGTATTTGTTCATCCTATGGTCACATATGGGACGCGGGTTGTCTTACGTCAGCACCGGAGGTCGTAAAATCAGCTGTTTACCTGGCGGGTTTTTTTCGGGGATGAATAGGGAAGTCCTTCTTTAGCTGCAGTCTTGTTTTATCATACATTGCTGCCTTTGCACCTGTAATTGTTAACTTTTGTGTGCACATTAAATCAACAAAAAAATCCTGACTTTGGAGCAATGTTCACGGACTCTAGTATTTGGCTCTCTATTAGATGCAATGGTTTTCCGTATCGGGACCATGATTTCGGTCCTAACTTGTTCACCGGTCCTCATATGGAAGGTACTTTTCCATGTTGATGTTTTAAGAAGAGTAGAAATACAAGAACACACACACACACACACGCATTCTTGTATTGGTTACCATCTTGAGACATCCGAAAAATGCCTCTCCTTTAGGACCACCCTTTCTAGATGTATAAAAGATTTGTATTTGCAACATTAATAATATATACAAACTATGTAATTATAAAAAAAGTTTGTTGTGAAAAATTTGTTGGAATTTCACAACAAAAAGGTCACAATTTCAGAAGAAAAACTTATAGAATAAAAGTCGTGATTTTACTCAATGCAAGTCAAAATGTTACAAGAAAAACTGAACATTTCTGCAATACTATGATAAAAGTTGGAACTTTACTCAATAACAGTCGCAATTTTACAAGAAAAGCTTTACATTTTGGCAATTTTATGAAAAGAGTTGGAATTTTACTCGACAAAAGTCACAATTTTATAAGAAAACTGTAAAATGTTGGCAATATTATAATAATAATCGGAATTTCACTTGGCAAAATTATGACAAAAGTCATCATTTTACTCAAAAAATGTCACTGTTTTACAAGAACAACAAAAAGATGGTCAATATTGTGATAAAAGATGAGATCTCTATTTTTTGTTTTTTGTAATGTGCTTAAGGCTGATGACAAATGAGTCACGGACCACAGATGGCCCCTGTGCCGCACTTTGGGAAATACAGCTGCAGAAGCTAACTGTTAATGGCCACTATAGTCTTAGTACCGTACCCTGGTGTATTTGTTCATCATATGGTCACATATGGGACGCGGGTTGTCTTACGTCAGCACCGGAGGTCGTAAAATCAGCTGTTTACCTGGCGGGTTTTTTTCAGGGATGAATAGGGAAGTCCTTCTTTAGCTGCAGTCTTGTTTTATCATACATTGCTGCCTTTGCACCTGTAATTGTTAACTTTTGTGAGCACATTAAATCAACAAAAAAATCCTGACTTTGGAGCAATGTTCACGGACTCCAGTATTTGGCTCTCTATTAGATGCAATGGTTTTCCGTATCGGGACCATGATTTCGGTCCTAACTTGTTCACCGGTCCTCATATGGAAGGTACTTTCCCTTGTTCTTGTTGATGTTTTAAGAAGAGTAGAAATACAAGAACACACACACACATACTCACAGCAGCACAGCGGTGGAGGTGGTTGTTTGGTTGTTTCTCCGTGGTGTCTGAGCTCCTCTGGGCGGGCTATTCCACTCTAACCGCCGCCTCTTCCTCCAACGGCCCTGGGACAGCCTCCTCCTATTCTTCACTTTTGTCCCAAGACCCGTCCGGAGCCCACCGAGCTGCGGTGTGGCCCGCGTCCAGGACAACAACATGGGAGGCGTCGCGTACCCGAGATGACCGACGCTTGGGCGAAAATTAACTTTTCCAGTGCGTGGAAACGTAAAAAGGAGACTTGTTTTCGGAGTCCCAGCTCCCCTCCTCTCTCCCCGTAGGATTTGATTCAAAGGCGAAAAGCAAGATGGCCGCCGACTCCGTGCAGGTAGGAAAAGTTGACAACTGTTGGGGGAAAGTACGCCAACTCGCTGTGAGCTTTTGACAGAACGTTCTGGGACGTTTTAACTACTCGGAGGTTTATTCGCTTGATATTCCAGCCGAGAGTTATACTTGCTCCCGAAGTTTTGTCTGGGAATCACCCTGGGATCGAGGCCTGGGAAACAATTGTCCAAACTTATCCAGAAATGTCCCAAGTTTCGAACGGAAATGGCGACTAATGTTCACTTTTGTGAAAAGTTCAAGCGGAAAGGTCGCTGGTTTCACTTAAGTGACGGTTAAACGTTAACTCGCGGGGGTCTTTACGCTAGCGTTAAGTCAAACAAGAGGACAGCGAGTCGCCTTTAGCACTATAAAGTCACAATATTTCGTAAAATGATCGATACAAATTGACACTGTTTAGCTTTGCCACAGGATTATTCAGAACACATGTGGACGTCACCTGTGACAGCGACAGTTGTGAACCACATGTGCTTATTCCTATTTTGTTGCCCTTGAAAACAAAAAAAGTTCGAAAACATGCTGTTTAAGGTTGTCCTCTTTTTTAATTATTTAATCCAAAAAGTTCCAAGTCAAGAATAATTGTGTTTTCACTTGAATGACGTCACTGCCGAGGACACTATTTCTGCCAAACATATATATGCAAACATGGACATAATTGTATCTCATCACCCCACTAAAATAAAACTTGTTTCATGGACTTTTTGTTGGGGAGAAGCTATGAGATGTATAAATTGATAATCTTTTCCAAGAGTACTGTATGACTGAAACTGGCTTGGTGATGTATTAGTGATACTGTATCTGTGTTTACCTGCTTCGTAGTCTAAATATCCGACATTTAAAAAAAAAAAAAGCATATCCAGTTTGATACATGAGCTGATTATACCTTATAAGAGACAATCAAAGACAACATTAATATTTTTAAATGTATCTTTACCATGTTAGTTAAATCATGTGTTATTGATCATTTTTAGCTGCTCAACAGTTTGATGACTGTTTCATTCATCGCCATTATAATAACCCTTCTTTGGTGATTCGCTAAGACCGCTGTAAAGGGGAATGGCACTTTTTTTTTTTTTAATTTTGCTTATAATTCACTGTCCTTATGAGAGACAAGAACACCTGTATTTTTTAAATGCATTATAATTCGTAAATAAAAGTTAATAAAAATCAGATTACAAAGGAGTTAATGGGAGCCATGATGTCATTTTGCCTATTCCGACCCTAAACCCCAATAAATAACCATCCAAAAAGTGTCAACAATACTCCATTTAAATTGTGTGACCTGAATTTTAACCAAGTATTAGCGATATTGTTATTATAAGTGCTAATGTTAAGGACCTACATTTAGTGGCACATTGATCAGAGAAAGGTAACTTTCTTCAACTGCTGTATTGACATCATTAGATGTGAGCTGTTTTTTTTCCTTTACGCTAGCGTTAAGTCAAACAAGAGTACAACGAGTCGCCTTTAGCGCTATAAAGTCACAATATTTCGTATGATGATCGATACAAATTGACACTGATATCGTTAGCTTTGCCACAGGATTATTCAGAACAGATGTGGACGTCACCTGTGACAGCGATAGTTGTGAACCACATGTGCTTATTCCTATTTTGTCTAAATATCCGACATTTAAAAAAAAAAAAAAGCATATCCAGTTTGATACATGAGCTGATTATACCTTATAAGAGACAATCAAAGACAAAATTTATATTTTTAAATGTATCTTTACTATGTTAGTTAAATCATGTGTTAATTATCATCAGCTCAACAGTTTGATGACTCTGTTTCATTCATCGCCATTATAATAACCCTTCTTTGGTGATTCGCTAAGACCGCTGTATAGGGGAATGGCACTTTTTTTTAAAATTTTGCTTATAATTCACTGTCCTTATGAGAGACAAGAACACCTGTTTTTTTTAATGCATTATAATTCGTGAATACAAGTTAATAAAAATCAGTTTACAATGGAGTTAATGGGAGCCATGATGTCATTTTGCCTATTCTGACCCTAAAACCCAATAAATAACCATCCAAAAAGTGTCAACAATACTCCATTTAAATTGTGTGACCTGAATTTTAACCAAGTATTAGCGATATTGTTATTATAAGTGCTAATGTTAGAGACCTACATTTAGTGGCACATTGATCAGAGAAAGGTAACTTCCTTCAACTGCTGTATTGACATCATTAGATGGTGAGCTGCTTTTTTGCCTTTATGCTAGCGTTAAGTCAAACAAGAGTACAACGAGTCGCCTTTAGCGCTATAAAGTCACAATATTTCGTATAATGACCGATACAAATTGACACTGACATCGTTAGCTTTGCCACAGGATTATTCAGAACACATGTGGATGTCACCTGTGACAGCGACCGTTGTGAACCACATATGCTAATTCCTATTTTGTTGCCCTTGAAAACAAAAAAAGTAAGAAAACATGCTGTGTAAGGTTGTGTCCTCTTTTTTTAAATTATTAAATCCAAAAAGTCCTGAGTCATGAATAATTGTGTTTTCACTTGAATGACGTCACTGCCAAACATATATATGCAAACATGGACATAATTGTATCTCATCACCCCACTAAAATACAACTTTTTACATTGACTTTTTGTTGGGGAGAAGCTATGAGATGTACAAATTGATAATCTTTTCCAAGAGTACTGTATGACTGAAACTGGCTTGGTGATGTATTAGTGATACTGTGAACCACAATCTGTGTTTACCTGCTTCGTAGTCTGATTATCTGACGTTTTTTGAAAAAAAAATCATATCCAGTTTGATACATGAGCTGATTATACCGTATTAAACAAAAATAAGACTTTTGTAAGAGACAATCAGACAGAATGAATATTTTTAAATGTATCTTTACCATGTTAGTTAAATCATGTGTTATTAATCATTTTTAGCTGCTCAACAGTTTGATGACTCATGTTTCATTGATCGCCATTATAATAACCCTTCTTTGGTGATTCGCTACAACCGCTGTAAAGGGGGAACAGCACTTTTTTTAAAATTTTGCTTATAGTTCACTGTCCTTATGAGAGACAAGAACACCTATGTCTTTTTTATGCATTCTAACTCGTAAATAAAAGTTAATAAAAATCAGTTTACAACGGAGCCAATGGGAGCCATGATGTCATTTTGTCTATTCCGACCCTAAAACCCAATAAATAACCTTCCAAAAAGTGTCAACAATACTCCATTTAAATAGTGTGACCTGAATTTTAACCAAGTATTAGCGATATTGTTATTATAAGTGCTAATATTAAGGACCTACATAAGACCTGGGCAAAATAAGGCCCTTTAAGCTTTTCAATCTGACCCGGGCATTCCCAAATATTTTTTTTAGATCTTTAAGATAGAAACTGTAGCTGCCATTATGATGTGCAGTGGTGCTTTTAAATGACCGTACGTCTTGAACTATACAAAGTATTTCAATGGTTGGAATCTGCGCTTTTGCATGATGTACTAGTTATTATGGTAATCTAAGTCACAGCAGGTCAGACGAGGCACCAAGCAGTGTGGGTGGGGAGCATTTCCACAGAGTGTTTCCAGAGCGTCCAGCCTGAAATGTGGGTGTCAGGGACAGACGCGGAAGGAGTTTTTTACAACAAAGTTCTAAAGCTTAGTGATATATCAGATTGTAGGTGGGAATTTTTTTACCCTTCACGTTCATATTTCGCTTTTTGTTGCGTTTTGCTTGATTGCAAAATATGTGACGTTCACATGTTGTCAATATTTAGTGTTTTATCGTTAATATTGTAAATCCCACACTCTTTATTTTCATGTGTCTCATTCAGTAAAAAAAATTTAAATTCCACTCCGTTTTTTAAAGGCCTACTGAAACCCACTACTACCGACCACGCAGTCTGATAGTTTATATATCAATGATGAAATCTTAACATTGGAACACATGCCAATACGGCCGGGTTAACTTATAAATTAGTATTTTAAATTTCCTGCGAAACTTCCGGTTGAAAAAGTCTATGTATGATGACGTATGCGCGTGACGTTAATCGTTGAAACGGAAGTATTCGGACACCATTGTATCCAATACAAAAAGCTCTGTTTTCATCGCAAAATTCCACAGTATTCTGGACATCTGTGTTGGTGAATCTTTTGCAATTTGTTTAATGAACAATGAAGACTGCAAAGAAGAAAGCTGTAGGTGGGATCGGTGTATTAGCGGCTGGCTGCAGCAACACAACCAGGAGGACTTTGACTTGGATAGCAGACGCGCTATCCGATGCTAGCCGCCGACCGCATCGATGATCGAGTGAAGTCCTTCGTCGCTCCGTCGATCGCTGGAACGCAGGTGAGCACGGATGTTTATGAGCAGATGAGGGCTGGCTGGCGTAGGTGGATAGCTAAGGTTTTTAGCATAGCTCTGTGAGGTCCCGTAGCTAAGTTAGCTTCAATGGCGTCGTTAGCAACAGCATTGTTAAGCTTCGCCAGGCTGGAAAGCATTAACCGTGTAGTACAGGTCCATGGTTTAATAGTATTGTTGATTTTCTATCTATCCTTCCAGTCAGGGGTTTATTTCTTTTGTTTCTATCTGCAGTTAAGCCCGATGCTATCACGTTAGCTCCGTAGCTAAAGTGCTTCGCACTAATAAAGTATTGTCGTGGAGATAAAAGTCACTGCTAAGGTCCATTTCGTGTTCTCGACTCTCATTTTCAAGAGGATATAGTATCCGATGTGGTTTAAAATACAAATCAGTGATCCACAATAGAAAAAGGAGAAAGTTAAGTTAAGTTAAAGTTAAAGTGGAATCCAATGAGCCCTTGTACCTAAGTTACGGTCAGAGCGAAAAAAGATACGTCCTGCACTGCACTCTAATCCTTCACTCTCACGTTCCTCATCCACAAATCTTTCATCCTCGCTGAAATTAATGGGGTAATCGTCGCTTTCTCTGTCCAAATCGCTCTCGCTGCTGGTGTAAACAATGGGGAAATGTGAGGAGCCTTTCAACCTGCGACGTCACGCTACTTCCGGTACAGGCAAGGCTTTTTTTATCAGCGACCAAAAGTTGCAAACTTTATCGTCGATGTTCTCTACTACATCCTTTCAGCAAAAATATGGCAATATCGTGAAATGATCAAGTATGACACATAGAATGGATCTGCTATCCCCGTTTAAATTTAAAAAAATCATTTCAGTAGGCCTTAAGGCGGTCTGTCATAACATTTTTAGCATTCAATCAGACATATTTGTGAGTCTTTGTTTTAGTATTCCTAAAAATAGACATACCGGCCCCAGACACATTTTTTTTCTCAAAATTTGGCCCCCGAGTCAAAATACTTGCCCAGGCCTGACCTACATTTAGCGGGGCATTGATCAGACCGAAGTAACTTCCTTCAGCTGCTGTGTTGACATCATTAGCTGGTGAGCTGCTTTCTCGCCTCAGAGCTTGTGAAAGTTAATTCTCAATCAGGGATGCCCAAAGTGGGGCCTGCGGGCTAATTTTGGCCCCTCGTACTTAGTTTGGCCCGCCGCAGGTTGGCTACCTCATTTAATACACATATTCTGACCTCTTTCAAGCTGTACAATCATTGATGGCATGTCCGCAAGGCTGAACTGTAAAACAGTCAGTAGATTTGACTGTAAAAACCTGTCCACTGAGTCACCAGAAATGTACCATAAAATCATCAGTGGTTTTCCATTGTACAGTAATGCACTGTAAAAACAGGGAACACAGATTTTACGGTAAAAAGGAGCTCCTCAATCACCAGGATTTTGCTGTAAAAATAAGTAGTACTGCTTTTGAATTTACAGTAAGTTGGTTTAAAAAAAACAACCATAGATTTCTCCCGGGGGGAAAAAACTTGTCACCTAAGTCGCCAAAATGTTACAGTAAAAATAACAATGGTATTGTTTTTTAATTTACAGTAAAGCAGTGTAAAAATGGCCATATATTTTATTGTAAAAAACTGGCAGCTTAGTCACCAAAATTTTTACGTGAAACCGTGGTACAGTTTTTCAATTTACAGTAAGTTTGTGTAAAACACTGTACATTTTACAGTAACATTTTGGTGACTGAGCTGCCAGTTTGTTTTATACCGTAAAAGATATAAAAAAAATGTATACAAGTTAACTTGTAAACCTGACAATTGCTATTACGTTACATTTATGGCCGTTCAGTGGATAAGGTTGGATTTTTTTCTCATCATTTTCTTTTTAGCGTGAGTAAAGAATGTACTACAGACCTAATAAGTCCGAAAGAGAAGGAGTTGATACAGTGTCATCTGCTCAGAGATGCTACCCAGTGGTTGTTTGAGCACACTGCAGCTAGCCCTGGATAGTCCCACTCCTGTCATGCAAAATTGTCACAAGAATGAGGCAAACATATAACCTTACCTAGTGTATGAGGCTAAATGTCTCACTTGATGTTGCATAGTAAAAATTTGGCCCACGGACACTTGGCACATTTTCACTTTGGCCTTTGGAGGCAAAAAGTTTGGTCATACATTATAAACTGTGCCTCTCACCTGGATAGTAAAATGATGTGGACATTGACTGAGAAGTTGGTAGACTTTGACAGACAACCCAGACCCGGAAATGGTGAGAAAGACCCGAAAAGATGCTTTGTTCCACCCCCCTTTTTTTCTTCACGGAAGTTATGAGTCATTCTTCATCCAAACGTGAACACATAAATATCTTAACATTTGGCGTCGCAATGCGAGCAGACATTGTACAGTAAGTGATGTTTTATTATGTTTGTTAGTGCTCATGAAGTCTGCAGTGAGCAGAAATCAGTCATGTTGTTGAAGAAAAAAAGCGAATGTTGTAATGCGCCGCCGTATGCTTAAAATGAGCAAAATAGGTAAATATTACATTTATGAAAGTGCCTGTTACGACATAACATATGTACTTACTGTGTGTATATAAAACGTTAATGGAAGAGTTTGGATGTTTTTTAAGCGCTTTACAGGCAGAATAGAGCGACTGCCAAAGGCTCCATTGTAAGCTGACTTTTGCTCGCATTTACTTACTAGTTAGAATACATTCAAAAAACATGTTTTCTTGTCTTGTATAAGGATTGTGAATGATTGGCAAAAGTCCCCAAAATGTGCAGTTCCCTTTAAACGCATGGTTAGCTTCCCAATTTGCGCACTTCAATACTTACACATAGCATTTTGAGTGTTTAAGTACGGCAAAATGCAGTGCACGTTAAATGATGAGTGTGCCGCTGCAGAGCTTAACCATCCTCCATCATCGCCATCTCAGCGGCCATTTCCCTGTGAGAACATGCGGTTTGCAATAGCGAGGTACTATCGATCGTTTTTTCGTTCGGAATAGAAAAAATATTTAACATAACAATCCATTTTTCCGGTTGTCTGCTTTGATAATTTAAAAAATGGACCGTTGTCCATGATCCGTTATTCAAATGTATTAATGTACCGTATTTGTCGGACAATAAGGCGCACTTAAAATCCTTTCATTTTCTCAAAAATCAACAGTGCGCCTTATAACCCGGTGTGCCTAATGTACGGAATAATTCTGGTTGTGCTTACCGACCTCGAAGCAATTTTATTTGGTACATGGTGTAATGATAAGTTTGACCAGTAGATGGTAGTCACACATAAGACATACACTATATTGCCTAAAGTATTTGGCCACCCATCCAAATGATGAGAATCAAGTGTCCTAACCACCACAGGTGTATAAAATCAAGCACTTAGACATGGAGACTGTTTCTACAAACATTTGTGAAAGAATGGGCCGCTCTCAGTGATTTCCAGCGTGGAACTGTTATAGGATGCCACCTGTGCAACAAATCCAGTGGTGAAATTTTCTTGCTCCTAAATATTCCAAAGTCAACTGTGGTCTTTATTATAAGAAAAGTGAAGAGTTTGGGGACAACAGCAAGTCAGCCACTAAGTGGTAGGCCACGTAAACTGACAGAGAGAGGTCCAAACTTTATGTGACCTTCCAATTAGCCAACATACAGTACGCAGAGAGCTTCATGGAATGGGTTTCCATGGCCGAGCAGCTGCATCTAAGCCATACATCACCAAGTCCAATGCAAAGCGTCGGATGCAGTGGTGTAAAGCACGTCGCCACTGGAATCTAGAGCAATGGAAACGCTTTCTCTGGAGTGATGAATCACGCTTTTCCATCTGGCAATCTGATGGACCAGTCTGGGTTTGTAGGTTGCCAGGACAACGCTACATTTCGGACAGCATTGTGCCGAGTGTGAAATTTGGTGGAGGAGGAATTATGGTGTGGGGTTGTTTTTCAGGAGTTGGGCTAGGCCCCTTAGTTCCAGTGAAAGGAACTTTGAATGCGCCAGGATACCAAAACATTTTGGACAATTCCATGCTCCGAACCTTGTGGGAAGTGGGAACAGTTTGGAGCGGGCCCCTTCCTCTTCCAACATGACTGTGCACAAAGCAAGGTCCATAAAGACATGGATGACAGAGTCTGGTGTCCTAGTCACGTCCGTTGTGTCCTTGGGTAAGACACTTCACCCTTTGCCTCTGATGGCTGCTGGTTAGCGCCTTGCATGGCAGCTCCCGCCATCAGTGTGTGAATGTGTGTGTGAATGGGTAAATGTGGAAATACTGTCAAAGCGCTTTGAGTACATTGAAGGTAGAAAAGCGCTATACAAGTATAACCCATTTATCATTATTTATTTATAACTTGACTGGCCTGCACAGAGTCCTGAACTGAACCCGATAGAACACCTTTGGGATCATTTAGATTGGAGACTGAGAGCCAGGCCTTCTCGACCAGCATCAGTGTGTGACCTCACCGATGCACTTTTGGAAGAAGGGTCGAAAATTCCTATAAACACACTCCGCAACCTTGTGGGCAGCCTTCCCAGAAGAGTTGAAGATGTAATAGCTGCAAAAGGTGGACCCACATCTTACTGAATCCTATGGGTTAGAAATGGGATGGCACTTCTAGTTCATATGTGAGTTAAGGCAGGTGGCCAAATACTTTTGGCAATATAGTGTACGTGTAGACTCCAATGTGACGCCAGTAAACAACACCAAAACTTTAAATGTTCCATTGAAAATAAAGAACATTACACACGGCACTCAAAAATCTGTCAAAATGTTTTAGCATGATTTTGAAGCCGCTTGATGGATTGTCGGCCCATATACGGCTACTGTAGTCAAAGATACAAGTATTACTATGGTGTGTGTAAAAGGACCGCAAAATGGCATCTATTAGCAGACATATTTTCTGGCGTTTTGTTTCACAATATTATGCAAAATCAACTTTTCTTACCTTCTGGTACCTGCTAATGTGTATTTGAGATCTGCATAAGTCCTGAAAATTTGCGCACGTCTGCCACTGTCATCCGTGCCAATGCCGTAGTCGATGAGCTTCTTCTTTTTCACTATATTCTTGTTATGGGGCATTCACCCTCTGCTGTTGCCATTTCTAATATAAAGTCGCGTAAAGTCCTAACTTATATCTCGCTATGGAAGCGCTAAAAACTACCAGTGTAGTGGGTTTACATAATTCACCCACAGAAGTTTAGTTATTCAAGCATTCCGGTCGGACGGTTTTTCACGGGACACATTTCCGGCGTTGTTGCACTAGTGAGCCACGGATGAGAAGATGCTGCTCTGTTTTTGATTTAAGTAAAGTCTGAATGTCATTAAAACAGTTAGCTCCATCTGTTGACACTTTTTCAACTCATGTCCTTGCACGCTACACCGTTACAACAAAGATGACGGAGAGAAGACGCTGTCGAAAGTGAGCCACGTAAATAAGACCGCCCACAAAACGGAGCATCCTTAAGCGACTGTCAGAAAGCGGCTTGAAGATGATCTGTAAAACATAATATATGCAACATTTTGACCAAGGAACTACCATGACATGTTATGTAGACCAGTGGTCCCCAACCACCGGTCCGTGGATCGATTGGTACCGGGCAGCACAAGAAATAAAAATTAAAAAAAGAAAATATATATATATTTTTTTGTTAAATCAACATAAAAAACACAAGATAAACGTATAATAAGTGCACCAACCCAAAAAACCTCCCTCCCCCATTTACACTCATTCACACTCATTCACGATCTGCCATAGTGAACGATCTTCACTATGGCAGAAACATGCTGAGGCTTTCGTCCAGCAGTGGACTGACAATGGCTGATGATGATGATGATGATGACACTCATTCACACAAAAGGGTTGTTTCTTTCTGTTATTAATATTTCTGGTTCCTACATTATGTATCAATATAGACCAATACAGTCTGCAGGGATACAGTCCGTAAGCACACATGATTGTAGTTTTTTATGACAAAAAAAAAAAAAAAAAAAAATCCGGTGCATCTTTTGTATGAAAAAAGACCTGAAGATATGTATATCCTTACACTAAGGATTATAATCCTTAGTGTAAAATGAGGATTATAATCCGCTTTATAATCCTAATAAGGCGGATTATAAGGTGCACCGCTTTATAATCCGGTGCGGCCTATGGTCCAGAAAATACGGTATTTAGAAATGGAAAATGGTAATTAAAACAAGAAGTGGAAAACTCTTTTCCCCCTTCAGTGTTTGGACATATAGGTAGATGCTCAGTGTCCTCGTCTGTGAGTGACCCACAACAACACAAGAAGAAGAGCGACGTACATGGCTTCATTTGCCTGCTCGATAGAAAACCAATCAAATGTGTAACTTTCCATATCTTTGGACATTAAAAAAACAGAAGGCAACTCTTGACCGCGACAAACTTGTTATGACAACACCGTTCTTCTTTGTCTTCTTCTTCTGTTGTTCCGGGTCGAGGATACTAAAAAGAGACACTGCGCTTGTGCTAGCTACTAGAGATGTCCGATAATGGCTTTTTTGTCGATATCCGATATTCTGATATTGTCCAACTCTTAATTACCGATTCAGATATCAACCGATACCGATATATACAGTCGTGGAATTAACACATTATTATGCCTAATTTTGTTGTGATGCCCCGCTGGATGCATTAAACAATGTAACAAGGTTTTCCCAAATAAATCAACTCAAGTTATGGAAAAAAATGCCACTGCCATATTTATTATTGAAGTCACAAAGTGCATTATTTTTTTAACATGCCTCAAAACAGCAGCTTGGAATTTGGGACATGCTCTCCCTGAGAGAGCATGAGGAGGTTGAGGTGGGCAGGGTTGAAGGGTGGGGGGGGGTCAGGGAGTAGCGGGGGATGTATATTGTAGCGTCCCGGAAGAGTTAGTGCTGCAAGGGTTTCTGGGTATTTGTTCTGTTGTGTTATGGTGCGGATGTTCTCCCGAAATGTTTGTCATTCTTGTTTGGTGTGGGTTCACAGTGTGGCGCATATTTGTAACAGTGTTAAAGTTGTTTATATGGCCACCCTCAGTGTGACCTGTATGGCTGTTGACGAAGTATGCTTGCATTCACTTGTGTGTGTGAAAAACCGTAGATATTATGTGATTGGGCCGGCACGCAAAGGCAGGGCCTTTAAGGCTGGGCTGGGCGATATGGCCTTTTTTTAATATCGCAATATTTTAAGGCCATATCGCGATACATGATATATATCTTGATATTTTTCCTTAGCCTTGAATAAACACTTGATGCATATAATCACAGCAGTATGATGATTCTATGTGTCTACATTAAAACATTCTTCTTCATACTGCATTAATATATGCTACTTTAGATTTTTCATGCAGAGAAGGAAATCACAACTAAAAAAAAAAATCAAAATTTTTTTCATACGGTGTTGATCTGGAAATGTTTGCTTCGGCATTTTGATGGCGTGGGCGTGTGGCACCGAACGGAGATGTTGACATGCGGAGTAAGCACTCTTCATTCTCTAGCAGGTGACTTTTCAAATGATGCTACATATTAGCAGTAATGTTACTTTTTATAGCAACGCTTTTGCCCCACACTTGACAAATTACGGTTGTCTGTTCGACATATTCCCACTTGAAGCCAAACCACCGCCAGACGATGGATCCCCTGCTGTTTTTTGGGGGAATTAATTATTCCTTCATTTGTTACCAGATTTGCACCTTCTCTCTCTCGTATTACCACTCGCACGGCTGCGCTAGCATCACAGCTAACGTTACCCATGCTGCTACCTCTTTGCTGCGCGAGGGTGTATACGTATGTGACGTATGACGTGACAGTATGTGACGTGTGTAAGAAGGTGCGCTTGTCTGTCTGTGACAAGGAGACACAGGAAAGAGCGAGGAGAGCCTGTAGTGTAATGCCAGCAGCTAAAAGCAACTGCGTGAGAACGTATACTCGAATATCACGATATAGTCATTTTGTATATCACACAGAGACAAACCCGCGATATATCGCGTATAAAGTCATACATTTTACTTTTTGAAACCGATACCGATAATTTCCGATATTACATTTTAAAGCATTTATCGGCTGATAATATCGGCAGTCCGATATTATGTGACATCTCTACTAGCTACCCGTTTGTCCAACCCTTTTTTGTACAGGGAATACAAAAAAGTGTTTCCCCCTCATTTGAATTCCCAATTTCAATTTTCAAACACATTAATACAATAATAATAATCATGGTTAACGCTCCGTTTTTTTGGTTTTGTTTTCATTATCAAACCAAAAAATTTGGAAAATTGATTTTTATGTTTGATTATTTTTCTATTCCACAAGAAAAACAGATGGCGGCGACCTACACGGACTGTCGATCAATTATTACTTGTCTTGGTCTCAAAATGTTCTGTCAAACGGCATGAAGAAGAAGACTGTTTGAATACCAATACTAATTGAACCTGCAAATGTTAATTGTCACTCACACCTGTTCATTTAGCTGTTCATCTCTTTGAGAGAACAGCAAGCTGTGCAAAAAGTTTAGAAAAGGTCAAGCGTCAAAATAAGTTCACCTGTAAGGGTTATAGTACAATCTAGCTTCATCCTGAATTTTCATGTGAAAGCCAGATAGCCCTTAACATTTTATGAGTAGTGTGTACTT
The DNA here is from genome assembly GCF_033978785.1 of Entelurus aequoreus. Taxonomy (NCBI): domain Eukaryota; kingdom Metazoa; phylum Chordata; class Actinopteri; order Syngnathiformes; family Syngnathidae; genus Entelurus; species Entelurus aequoreus. Next base: position 18,679,917 of record NC_084746.1, on the reverse strand, counting down.
TTACAAAGGGCTGTTACCAAAGCACTTTAAAGATCAAAGACACTGACTAGTGAAAAATGACAGCAAAAAGCATGCAGAATGACTTACATGCTTACATCCCCTCTGTGAGTAGCAATGTGCTCAGCAGTCACACGCACTGGCGCTCTGTTGGTTCGCATGTATGAACCTCAAGCCTCCAACAACTGGCTGCATTCTACTGAGAGGTCTTTCTAATATTTTGCATCATGTATAGTGGCACTGTAATTGTCACTTCTCTTTTGAGGGAAAATTTTTTGATTGATCCTTTTATGTAGAGGTGTCCAAACTACAACCCGCGGGCATCTTCAGTTTGGCCCGTGAGACGTCACAAGTTTAATAAGGCGGGCGGCATTAACTTGACTTGACTCGTGAAAAAGACAACAGTTTTGCCTTGCAGGACAACAATTTGTATGTTTTGTAGCAAGCAACAACACAACAGTCACATCATCCCTGGCGAGCGTTGTAGACTAGGGTTGTACGGTATACCGGTATTGGTATAGTATCGCGATTAAGGCTGCAGCTAACGATTATTTTTCTATCGATTAATCTATAGATTATTTTTTCGATTAATCGGTTAATCTATAGATTATTTTTTTCGATTAATCTATAGATTATTTTTTCCTTTTGCCGATTATTTTCTTATTCAAAATGAAGATGAAAAAATAAATGTAGGCCCGTTTTTTCAAAAGGCATGGCTTTTATTTACAAAAAAAAAAGAAGTATGGCCACTCAGTCAACATTGACAACAACATGACTAAATATTCTGTAACAATGTAAACATTTAAAACTTTTAATATTTAACAAAATTAAAAGTAGCTTATTTGCTTTTTAATGTGCAAATATAAAAGTCAACATCCAGTGCAAATCTTAATATTCTGCAATAGTATAAGCATTTCAAAAGTAAAAGTATTGCTTATTTTGCTTTAAAATGTGCAAAAATAAAGATAAACATCCAATACAAAAAAGTGCAAAACGAAATATTCTGTAACAGTGTAAACATTTCAACAAAAGTTAAAGTATTGCTTATTTGCTAAAATGTGCAAAAATAAAGATAAACATTCAATACAAAAAAGTGCCAATCTAAATATTCTGGAGCACTGTAAACATTAAATATTGCTTTTAAAATGTGCAAAATAAACATCTAGTCCAACACAGTACACAATAACCAATTCTACTCATTCCAGTGAGTGTCTAACAGTTGAAATGAAGAAAGGTTAGCATGTCTACATGCTTTGGTTCTTTTCTTGTTTACAATATTCCCAGCAGCTGAAAATAGGCGCTCAGAAGGGGTCGATGTGGCTGGAACTGAGAGCTAATTAGCCTTCACCTCAAGCCAGGACTGCGAGCGAGCTGAGCTGCAGTTTAAGTTTCTAGAAGGTCAACGGGCTCATAGTGATGTTACTAGTAGTTGACTGGGAGGTGTTTATTATCATTTGGGGAGAGTCCGCTGCCTGATGCTCACCTGCTAAACACCTATCTGCTCGACGCTGAAGCGCTGACTACATGCGCTCTGAATACACACTGCTGATTGGCTGGTAATGCTTCGTGTGTACCAATCAGATGGTTGTGTGGGTGGGACAATGCTGCGTGTGTACCAATCAGATGGTTGTGTGGGTGGGACAATGCTGCGTGCTGAGACAGGCAGACGGAGCAAAGCAGCTTGTTAAGACTTTAGCTTTAGCTTAGGAACTCGTTCGGTACACCCCCGTACCGAACCGAAAGCCCCGTACCGAAACGGTTCAATACAAAACACGTACCGTTACACCCCTAGCAGATACAAATGACACATTCATGTTTTTGTGTAATGATGACAACGTATGCTCGCGCGGACGATTGACTAGTTGATGGTTTTCTTTTCAAATGTTCGTTCATAGCCGTTGTGCTGCTATGATAGGCCATTTCCGCTCGACACAGTGTGCATACAACAACATTATTAGGCCGTTTATTGAAATACTCCCACACTTTTGACCACTTTTGGCATGCTTTTCCCCCCTCGCTCGCACCGCTCGCATCGTCTTCTTTGATCGTCTGCTTTGCGCTTCGCCATGACGGTAGTGTGACGTCATTATGCGACGCGTCGACGCACAAAAACGGCGTCGACGTATTTACGTAACCGATGACGTCGACTACGTCGACGCGTCGTTTCAGCCTTAATCGCGATACTAATGAATCATTCGGTACTATACCGCCTCTAAAAAGTACCGCCCCTCTGTCGTCGTCACGTCATGTCATTGTTGGTTTTACGAGCAGAGGAGCATGTTTGACAGCGCACAATCACAGAGTACTTACAAGCAGACACAGTGTGTAGACATAAAAGGGAGAACGGACGCATTTTGGCTTAAAAATTAACGATAAAGGTGAAGCTACAACACGGAAACGCCCTCAGGAAGAGGTGCTTTAAGACATGACTAGCTAGCTAGCGGCTGAATTCCAGCCGCAGTCGGCAGTGTTGTAGCTACTTCTAAATCACTAATCCTCGCCTCCATTAAGTTTCTTACAAGTATCATCCCTGCAGGACGAGGAATAGCTAAACATGCTTCACTACACACCGTAGCTTACCAGCGTCAAAATGTAAACAAACGCCATTAGTGGATCTACACCTAACATCCACTGTAATGATACCAAGTACAGGAGCGTATCTAGTCGACACTACTATGATTACATTGATATTTTTTAGCATCACAAAATCTTTTTTCGTTTTTGAAAAATGTATATTATGTTTATAAACTCAGGAAATATGTCCCTGGACACATGAGGACTTTGAATATAACCAATGTATGATCCTGTAACAACTTGTTATTGGATTGATACCTAAATGTGTGGTATCATCCAAAACTAATGGAAAGCATCCGCACAACAGAAGAATAAGTGATTATTACATTTTAACAGAAGTGTAGATAGAACATGTTAAATGAGAAAGTAAGCTGATATTAACAGTAAATGAACAAGTAGATTAATAATTAATTTTCTACCACTTGTCCTTAATAATGTTGACAAAATAATAGAATGATAAATTATACGATATGTTACTGCTTATGTCAGCAGCTAAATTAGTAGCCTTTGTTTGCTTACTTACTACTAAAAGACAAGTTGTGTTGTATGTTCATTATTTTATTTAAGGACCAACTTGCAATAAGAAACATATGTTTAATGTACCGTAAGATTTGTTGTTAAAATAAACACAATAATGCAATTTTTTGTGGTCCCCTTTATTTAGAAAAGTACCGAAATACATTTTGGTACGGGTACCAAAATATTGGTATTGGAACAACACTATTGTACACACACAACTCCCACAAACCACGCCTCTGCCTCCCTGGCCCCCATATCAGCTAGCATTTGACACAGGACCCCATATGCACACATAGCTGCCTGGGATATGCCTGTAAAAAATGATTTCATTTTGGACGTCCAGAATCATTATTTGGGTCAACAAGGTGGAATTACATCTGAAAACCTTTGTCAAGTTGAGTTCATGTCTGTCCCCGCCCATCATGACGTTTAAAAGTGTAAAATATGTTCCACCTTAAAGACGGACTATTTTATTTTGAAAGTAAACCAAATAATTTATTTAGTTTTTGTGCATGACTTCCTGTCCTACACAAGCACACTTTAGCTAAATTGATCCGCCGTGTTGCGGCAAACGTCAAAAAGAGAAGTTCCGCGCATATTTAGGTAGAATCAAAATCACAATTAATTGTGCAGCCCTACTGTGGATAAAATAAAAACCTACCCGTTTATTAGTTGTCAGGATGGTCTCAATGAAGACTCTTTAAATATATGACATGGCACCAGCATATCCTGGCTGGTGGACAGAATCTTCTAAACAGCCCTATTTTGACACTAAATAATTTGTATACACAATGGAATTAATACAGAGTAATAATAAGACGTGTATATATCATTCAAATCATCCGCTCTGACATTGTATTAATACTTTATTTAGTGATTTAAGAATTAAACGTAGATATACGACAATTTACACAATGTTTACATGTAAACCAGCAATTAAAGGTAATTCACTTTGTAGTATTAAAATTAAATAGTCAAAGCAGTTCACCAATATATCAATCTTTTTGTATGTCTCTGATGATCTCAATAACCCCGGAATTAACCAAACATTATCAACAACACCAAATGGCAGTGGAAAGTAGTCATCTGTTAGGTTCACAGTTTGTAAGCTATTAGCGCCAGCCTATTAGCATGTAGCATTCTCACATACCTAAACAAGCTGAAATAGTCACAATCGCACCTTGTACGAGAAGCACACATCGTATGGACACCAGTTGCATTAAAGATGGGGCATGGAAAGTAGGACTTCACATATACGAGTAAAAATAGAAGGAACTGAATGATTTGAGAAAGTATATGCACACGTCTACTGAGTGTCTGTGGCCAGAGGAGGGCCAGCCGACTGAGGGATGGAAGGCTACTGAGATAGGCATCATGCAGAAGGGAAGCAGGAGCATGATAACGGCCTCAAGTTTTCCATTGTCCTATTGTTTGAATGGAGCTCTTGTTATAAGACTTGGTGATTTGAAAATGTTTAACAACACAATTATCTCACTGTTCTGGAGTCTTCCAACTAATGTTTGCCTTTGCACCCTCCCCCAACATCCTCTCGTATGTACTCCTTTGAAAGATCCGACAAGTAGGACATGAGTAGGTACCAGTTGTTGACCTTTTTGTAAGAATAGTGTTATTCAATACAGACCCCTGACCGCACGTCGCGCAAGTCACTTATCGATGTATATTTTTACCAGCTGTTAGAGCATGTGGCTGGTTTTGTTTTCGCCGTGTGTCTGTGCTTGTGTGTGACCCGTGTATTCCAATAGTAGTCATAAAGTTCTACACACTTTACCTGGACAATTTAATGACAAAAACAAATCTTTTGTGGGATTACATCCCAATGCAAGGTGTATTTGTTAGGTTTTAGATGCATGCTTATATAGCGCCAGATCATGACAGAAGTCATTTGAGGAAGCCTTTTATTTGAAACATGTCTGTATATTTTGCTTTCATTAAACAAGCTAACTAAATAAGCATATTTTTAGGAGTGCCCTTTTTGTCTTGTGCGTTTACATTTCTCCTCTGCTGTCTGTATCACCCTCTGCCTAACAGGTTTTGACTTGGTGGATGTTGTCCGTGCGTCATGTGTGGCTGACGGAATGGGCGATATTGCCTAAAATCTATATTGATATATATTACAGCCTCCTGTGATAATGATCTATATCACAATATATTATTTGGCATGTAAATGAGAACCATTTAAAAAAAAAAAAAAAACAATGGTTAAAAAGATTAACAAAGCTGATACTGATAACGATTTTCAAGATCATTAAATGATTACATTTTGGATCACAGTTATATTCAGACACAGATGGCGGTGTAACGACATAACATAAATTAAATATTACGATTTTTATATATTCTGTTGCCTTAAAGGAGGGCTTGTATTTTAGGGCACCAAGGCAAACATTATTTTCTTTGTGTGTGTGTATATATATTTATATATATGTGTGTGTGTATATATATATATATATTAGAGATGCGCGGTTTGCGGACACAACCGCGGAGTCCGCGGATAATCCGCGGGTCGGGCGGATGCATGACGAAAAAAATAGATTCGGGCGGGTGGCGGTTGAACCAATTCGGAAATATATATACATAGTTAAATGTTGTTACCCACATACGAAAAACGAGCAGCACTCTTTGAAACAGGCAATTATTCATCAGACTGCTGCAGCTGTCCGCCAAATTTCTCCCCCCCCCCTACAAAACCCCCCCCATTTACTTCCGGGGCTGCGTCCAATAAAGTCACAAAGTTGCCGGGGGTCCTTAACCGGCACGCGACTGTCCTGTTTCGCGCCTGTACAAAAAAAAACAATAATCGATTTCTTCAGATTCCAGCAGCTGTCAAAGACGAAGTATCCTTCCAGCGACGGGCAGTCAAAGCCGAAGTGCTATCGATCGCTGTCAATGACGTAAGAGGAAACATGACCACAGAAGTAAATGGGGGCGGGGGGAAGGTTTTTGTAGGGGGAAGAAATTTGGCGTGACACAGCACACCACAACACAACACAACAGAAGAAGAAGAAAAAAATAAAAAGATGGCAACGCCGGCAGTAAACGTGGTACGCGACAAACTAAAAAAGGTAATACTAAAGACCAGGGGGAAAAAAATAACAATAATAGTCAACACTTTCTTAATGGAAATGACAATAATATTATAATAATGATAAATAATATTATCACGCATTAATATCTCTTAGCCTCTAATGTGTGGCCAAGAGATATTAATGCATGGCACGCATTAAATGTCTCTGCTGCATTGGATCAGTCTCCTTTCTTTAACAGGCAAAAGCTTTCTAACCTCACTAATGCCTTGCATCGTCTTTATTAGATATATAACAACGGGTGGGTGGCGGGTGGCGGGCGGTTGTGGTTTTGATAAAATGTTAGTTCGGGTGGATGACGACTTTTGTGATGCGGTTGCGGATGAAATAATTGCCTATCCGCGCATCTCTAGTATATATATATATACAGTATATATATATATATATATATATATATATATATATATATATATATATATATATATATATATATATATATATATATATATATATATTAGGGCTGCAACAACTAATCGATTAAAATCGATTATAAAAATAGTTGCCGATTAATTTAGTCATCGATTCGTTGGCTCTATGCTATGCGCATGCGCAG
>NC_084746.1:18665670-18670670 GCF_033978785.1 Entelurus aequoreus | reverse complement strand
ATTTGTATCGAACCGTTTCGGTACGGGGGTTTTGGTGCGGAGGTGTACCGAACGAGTTTCCACATGGACATATTAAGTAGCGTACTGCACGTTGTGTAAACAATACTCAAAATGCCGGACATTTGAGGCATTTAAGAAACTCCGCCCTGACAGCTCAGCAAAAGAGGACATGTCCGGTGAAAAGAGGACGAATGGTCAGTCTATCCTAGCCCGTTAGCTGCTAGCATGCTAGCAAAAGAGGACATGTCCGGTGAAACCGATCGCTGCTAGCATGCTACAGCTAACGGGCTAGGATAGACAGACCATACGTCCTCTTTTCACCGGACATGTCCTCTTTTGCGGGGCTGTCCGGGCGGTGTTTCTTAAATGCCTCAAATGTCCGGCATTTTGAGTTAGGGTTGCGTGTATTTTCAATGTACGTTCAGGGTTAAGAAGGTTAAAAACAAAACAAATTGTGAAGGTGCACAGCAGCATTCGTGAGGGAGGGTGAGGGACCGAGAGAGAGCGAGAGAGTTGTGATAAACGCGCATGCATCGTCAGGCTCTGCTTTTTATCTATAGATTTATCAGATTAAATTTTTTATTATCTATAGCAGGGGTGTCAAAAGTGTGCATTTTTGTAACATTTTCCTTGTTTTATTTGGCAAGTTGAAAGAACATGGCGCCAGGATGCTGGTTTTTTTTCTTCAATAAAATACTGTAAAGGATAGAAATGTAGTTTGTCTCTTTTATCCGATTATTAATCGATTAATCGAAGTAATAATCAATAGATTAATCGATTATCAAATTAATCGTTAGTTGCAGCCCTAGTATATACACACACACACACACATATATATATATATATACATATATATATACATATATATATACATATATATACACAGATAGATATATATCTATATATACACAGATATATATATATATCTATATATATATATATATATATATATAGATATATATATATATATATATATATATATATATATATATATAGATATATATATATATATATATATATATATATATATATATATATATATATATATATATATATATATATATATATATATATATATATATAGATATATATATATTAGGGCTGGGAATCTTTGGGTGTCCCACGATTGGATCAAAATCGATTCTAGGGGTCACGATTCGATTCAAAATCGTTTTTTTTTTTTCAATTCAAAACGATTCTCGATTCAAAAACTTTTTTTTTTTTTTTTTTTTAAACAATACACAACAATACCATAATAATGCAATACAATTTAATTTTGGAGTTCTGAGCTTGTAATTTCTTGCAGTGTTTATTATGTGGTAATATGTCACATTTGTCCCAATTAACTTAATACCCTGATAAACAGTCATATTCAGTGATGACATTATTGATATAAAGTAGAGAGGAGTTAACATGTGACAGGTAGAGAATTATGTCGTCACAATACATCGATAGCTTATTATACTGAGAGCCAATTTTTATAACATGAATATTATTTTCACTTCTTATTTTTGCAGCTAAGGGTTCAATAACCAAATTAAATAATAATCCAAATGCAGGACATCCCTGTTTTACTCCTCTTTTTAACAAAAAAGGTTCTGAAATATGATTATTGGTTTTGACTGATGCCATGGGCCTTGTATAAAGCATCTTAATCCATTGTATAAAATTATCTCCAAATCCAAATTTACGTAATGTGCAAAACATAAATGAGCAGTTTATGCGGTGGAATGCCTTCTCCGCATCAACAGTACATACTGCTGTGGGATAAGGGAGACTTCTAGCATAGTAAATAACATTCAACAATTTCCTTGTATTGTCTGAAGATTGTCGACCTTCCATGAAGCCAGTTTGGTCAGTATGAATTAATTTTCCTATTACATTTGATAATTGTGTGGCTAAGATTTTTGCCAAGATTCAAAAGGATTCTATTCATTCAATACATAGATTTCAGCAGGATCTACCCCAGTCTGCTGACATGCAAGCAGAGTAGTAGATTTTTGTAAAAAGCTTTTATAATTGTAAAGGACAATGTTTTATCAACTGTTTGCAATGATGTACATTTGTTTTAACTATTAAATGAACCAAAAATATGACTTATTTTATCTTTGTGAAAATATTGGACACAGTGTGTTGTCAAGTTTATGAGATGCGATGCAAGTGTAAGCCACTGTGACACTATTGTTCTTTTTTATTTTAATGTCTAATGATAATGTCAATGAGGGATTGCATTGTTATGGTATTGCTGTGTATTGTTTTGTTGGATTGATTAATAAAAAATACAAATTAATTTTAAAAAAAAATAAAATAGATTTTTTAAAAATGAGAATCGATTCTGAATCGCACAACGTCAGAATCGCGATTCGAATTCGAATCGATTTTTCCCCCCACCCCTAATATATATAAATATATATATGTGTGTGTGTGTGTGTGTGTGTGTGTGTGTGTGTGTGTGTGTGTGTGTGTGTGTGTGTGTGTGTGTGTGTATATATATATATATACACGCATATATATATATATATATATATATATATATATATATATATATATATATAATATATATACACACACACAAATTAATATATATATATATATATACACACATATATATATATGTGTATATATATTTATATACAAACCCTGTTTCCATATGAGTTGGGAAATTGTGTTAGATGTAAACATAAACGGAATACAATTATTTGCAAATCATTTTCAACCCATATTCAGTTGAATTGCTACAAAGACAACATATTTGATGTTCAAACTGATAGACTTTTTTTTTGTGCAAATAATCATTAACTTTAAAATTTGATGCCAGCAACACGTGACCAAGAAGTTGGAAAAGGTGGCAATAAATACTGATAAAGTTAAGGAATGCTCATCAAACACTTATTTGGAACATCCCACAGGTGAACAGGCAAATTGGGAACAGGTGGGTGCCATGATTGGGTATAAAAGTAGATTCCATTAAATGCTCAGTCATTCACAAACAAGGATGGGGCGAGGGTCACCACTTTGTCAACAAATGCGTGAGCAAATTGTTGAACAGTTTAAGAAAAACCTTTCTCAACTAGCTATTGCAAGGAATTTAGGGATTTCACCATCTACGGTCCGTAATATCATCAAAGGGTTCAGAGAATCTGGAGAAATCACTGCACGTAAGCAGCTAAGCCTGTGACCTTCGATCCCTCAGGCTGTACTGCATCAACAAGCGACATCAGTGTGTAAAGGATATCACCACATGGGCTCGGGAACACTTCAGAAACCCACTGTCAGTAACTACGGTTGGTCGCTACATCTGTAAGTGCAAGTTAAAACTCTCCTATGCAAGGCGAAAACCGTTTATCAACAACACCCAGAAACGCCGTCGGCTTCGCTGGGTCTGAGCTCATCTAAGATGGACTGATACAAAGTGGAAAAGTGTTCTGTGGTCTGACGAGTCCACATTTCAAATTGTTTTTGAAAACTGTGGACGTCGTGTCTTCCGGACCAAAGAGGAAAAGAACCATCCAGATTGTTATAGGCGCAAAGTGTAAAAGCCAGCATCTGTGATGGTATGGGGGTGTATTAGTGCCCAAGACATGGGTAACTTACACATCTGTGAAGGCGCCATTAATGCTGAAAGGTACATACAGGTTTTGGAGCAGCATATGTTGCCATCCAAGCAACGTTACCATGGACGCCCCTGCTTATTTCAGCAAGACAATGCCAAGCCACGTGTTACATCAACGTGGCTTCATAGTAAAAGAGTGCGGGTACTAGACTGGCCTGCCTGTAGTCCAGACCTGTCTCCCATTGAAAATGTGTGGCGCATTATGAAGCCTAAAATACCACAACGGAGACCCCCGGACTGTTGAACAACTTAAGCTGTACATCAAGCAAGAATGGGAAAGAATTCCACCTGAGAAGCTTAAAGGCCTACTGAAATGAATTTTTTTTATTTAAACGGGGATAGCAGATCTATTCTATGTGTCATACTTGATCATTTCGCGATATTGCCATATTTTTGCTGAAAGGATTTAGTATAGAACAACGACGATAAAGATTGCAACTTTTGGTATCTGATAAAAAAAAGGCTTGCACCTACCGGAAGTAGCGTGACGTAGTCAGTTGAACATATACGCAAAGTTCCCTATTGTTTACAATGATGGCCGCATGAAGTGAGAGAGATTCGGACCGAGAAAGCGACAATTTCCCCATTAATTTGAGCGAGGATGAAAGATTTGTGGATGAGTAAAGTGCAAGTGAAGGACTAGTGGGGAGTTGAAGCTATTCAGATAGGGAAGATGCTGTGAGAGCCGGGGGTGACCTGATATTCAGCTGGGAATGACTACAACAGTAAATAAACACAAGACATATATATACTCTATTAGCCACAACACAACCAGGCTTATATTTAATATGCCACAAATTAATCCTGCATAAAAACACCTGCGTGTTTGTTATGCTAGCTCCTAGCTCCTCTGCTAGCTCCTAGCTCCATAGAACACGCCAATACAATTCAAACACCTGATCAACACACACAATCACTCAGCCCAAAAGACCGTTTACCTAACCCAAGGTTCATAAAGCTTATATATTTTTAAAAAGTTACGTACGTGACGCGCACATACGGTCAAGTTATCGAATGTTTAGCAGCCAAGGCTGCATACTCACGGTACCTGATATTCAGCTGGGAATGACTACAACAGTAAATAAACACAAGACATATATATACTCTATTAGCCACAACACAACCAGGCTTATATTTAATATGCCACAAATTAATCCTGCATAATAACACCTGCGTGTTTGTTATGCTAGCTCCTAGCTCCTCTGCTAGCTCCTAGCTCCATAGAACACGCCAATACAATTCAAACACCCGATCAACACACACAATCACTCAGCCCAAAAGACCGTTCACCTAACCCAAGGTTCATAAAGCTTATATATTTTTAAAAAGTTACGTACGTGACGCGCACTTACGGTACGGTACGTGTTATGCTAGCTCCTAGCTCCTC
>NC_084746.1:18598170-18660670 GCF_033978785.1 Entelurus aequoreus | reverse complement strand
TCTTTGCCAAGATAATCCATCCCACCTCACAGTTGTGGCATATCAATATGCTAATTAAACAGCTTGATTATTGCACAGGTGTGCCTTATGCTGCCCAGTTTAAGGCCACTCTGAAATGTGCAGTTTTATCAACTGCACAAGCACAAGATGTCGCAAGTTTTGAGGGTGCATGCAGTCTGCATGCTGACTGCAGGAATGCCCACCAGAGCTGTTGCCCATGAATTGAATGTTCAGTTTTCTACCATAAGCCGTCTCCAAAGGCGTTTCGGAGAATTTTTGCAGTACATCCAACCACCCTCACAACCGCAGACCACGTGTAACCACACCAGCCCAGGACCTCCACAACCAGCAGGTGCACCTACATGATCGTCTGAGGTCAGCCACCCGGACAGCTGCTGCAACAATTAGTTTGCATAACCAAATAATTTCTGCACAAACTGTGAGAAACTTTCTCAGGGAAGTTCAGCTATATGCTCATCGTCCTCATCGGGGTCTCGACCTGACTGCAGTTGGTCGTCGTAACCAACTTGAGTGGGCAAATGCTCACATTCGATGGTGTCTGGCATGTTTAGGAGGTGTTCGATTTACGGATCAATCCCGGTTTTCACTGTTTAGGGCAGACACCATGTGTGGCGTCATGTGGGAGAGCGGTTTGCTGAAGTCAACGTTGTGAATCGGGTGGCCCATGGTGGGGTTTGGGGTTATGGTATGGGAAGGCGTATGTTATGGACAACGAACACAAGTGCATTTTATTGAAGGCATTTTAAATATACAAGAGCCTGAGGCCCATTGTTGTGCCATTCACCCGAGACCATCACCTCATGTTGCAGCATGACAATGCACAGCCCCATGTTGCAAGGATCTGTACACAATTACTGGAAGCTGAAATAATCCCAGTTTTTGCATGGGATGCACTGCGTGTGGCAAATGGTGGTCACAACAGATACTGACTGCTTTTTTTGACTCCCCCCGGTTCCCCAATAGAGCCAAACTGCACATTTCAAAATGGCCTTTATTTGTGGGCAGCCTAAGGCACAGCTGTGCAATAATCATGCTGTTTAATCAGCATCTTCATATGCCACACCTGTGAGGTGGGATGGATTATTTTGGCATAGAAGATAAAACAAGAGGTGAAACCAATCCTGCAAATGAGTTTGGTCTTTTGTTCTTTTATAGTGTTTATATAGTTTGATGTCAAATTAAAACACAAACCGATTTTACTAGCTGATTTAATTCCGCCTTATCTGATTGACCTTTCATGGATTTCCGTGCATTGTGGTGCAGTAAAATAGACCCTTCTGGGTGTCCTCCTTCAAGCTGGGCAAATACAGCTCCAGTACTGCAAATACGTTTCACAGGGCTGTGAGCTTAAGAGCAAAGCTGCCTTTTTGCTCCACCAATCTTAGTTCCCGGAGTTGTGACCTCTATTTCACCTATGAATCATCAGAATGACTCTTGATCAGGAAGTTTGCAAACTCCAGTTTCCTCTGAGGTGAGCGTCTATAGTTGTACGTTTTCCCAATGGCGTGTCAACAGTATCGGTGCACGGTACCTTACCAAACTTGTTTTCCTGCCCTCAAACATCAAGATGTATGTGTCCATCAGTCAATGATTACAGGGTTTACAATAGATAACGTATAACTGAAACGATAAGCCTGCAATTTGTATGACTCGTCAAGTTAAACAATGTAAACTTAAGTAAATGGCAACACCAAGAGTTATAGCTTTTTGCATTTTTTGTTTTTAGTTTTGAAAGTCTTCATTGTTTCAAACAACGGGGTCAACCTCCACTTTTGCTTTATTCATACTACATGTCAAATTCCCATAATTTTCCCTGCATTGTTGTTCATCCATCCAGCTAGATTCTACACCTTCTGACTTTGCTGGACAGGTTGCCAGTCAATCACAGGTACATGATGTATTGACAAACAACCATTCACACTCACTTTCACATTGGAAACCACGCTGGCTGCACGCAAGTAAGCGAGTCAACCACTAGATCTTCAGCCACTCCACCCTGTTGTGTTGAGAACAATTGTTGCTCTAAGACAAATAGTTTATTGGTTACACCAGGCACTGGCAAGGACTTCGCCCTGTCGCTATGTGAATGCACACACATACATGACAATGTCTCGCTTTGTTTCAGTGTAAAAAACACAAGCAAATAAAGCCCAAGTCTATTTTTACATCTTTAATGCATAATTTTTATGGCATCTTATGACTGTGAAGAATGAATAGAGGCCAGGTTCTTGCTAACTCAATCCAACAGACAGGTTTTTTTTCCAGACAAAATTTTATATTCCCACCAGGCATGGGCAAATGGGTACATTAAAAGTAAATTCTGTGGCATTGATTGTTGATGTAATTGAGACAAAATGGAGTGCACTACTTGACTGCAACCAGCACGGGCGCTGTTGGTTATTCTGATCTAGTTTTTGGCTTGAAGAAGAACAGGACTAGGGTTCCAAAGGGGTGGAAAGTTTCCGGTAAATTTCCGGAAATTTACTACGGGAAGTTAGGCTCAGGAAGTTTGGAAATATTGACCATTTTTTGATAAATCAAAGTTGTACACCATCCATGGGAATTAATGGGAATTAATGGGGAATTACAATAATTATATATTATTGGGCACTTGTCTATATGCTGCTGCATCTTTGTGGCATTTTTGACGTAGCTCTTTGCACAGTATTTGCAAATGTACACAGCCTTTCCGCCTACATTGGTTGGGGTGAAATCTCTCCACACATCAGATGGTGTACGTGGCATTATTCTGTTTGTATTTATTTATTCTTGTAAAACACTAATGCAATGCCACACAGATATAAATAGTCAGCTAAACAATTGGAGTAGTCTTTAAAAATATTTTACTGATGGACAATTGTATAGAAATAGGCTAGATGAATAAATGAACACTCAATCAGCATGCTAAATCAAACTATAACCTACATTATTGTATGACAACAGAATGGCTAGCAGAACAGAAGGCAGAGGAAACTACACGTTTTGATTTAGTATTTGCTAGTTGAACTTTACAGATCACAACAAAGGTAAATTCGGATCGCTAACGTTGTTAGTATAAATGAATGGGATTTAACATAGAGAAAATTAGCATCACGGCAAACGGAGAAATATTTTCGGTTCATTATGAGACTGTGGTGGTACATAAACCTAGCTAGCTAGAGATATTGGCCCCAAAATCATTTAACAAGTACAGGAACAGCTAGCTAACTGAAGTGGAAGTCTGCTGGAGTAGTCTACAGTCATACAGTAACAAGCAATTACACTTCTATTAAACTTAAATATCATAGATCAAATATATTTACCCCAGTAATATCATCAAAACTTACCTGACTGGATGAAGTCATTGGGCTCAAATACTAGTGTGGCCTCAATAGCCCTGCTGTAGTGTGTAGCATGCATGGAATTATCTGTGCATGTGATGGAAGAATGCACTGCACATGTTATTGAGGAATGCACCGTGCAGGGTTGAAATTCTACTGAATTTGCATTAAATCAGGTTGATTTAGCTAATAATCATGCTGCAAGATCTAGCATGTTGCATTCAATGTTTATTCCCATTAATTTCCCATTAATTCCTGTTAATTCCCATATATTCCCATGGAAAGTTTCCAACTTTAAATATTCCCGGAATTTTGCAACCCTAAACAGGACATACGCTTCCTTGAAAGTTAGGCTACATTAACACAAGTCTGCCAGTTTCTGTTCTAGGGCTGGGCAATAAAGCGATCTCAGTACATATGGCCATAGACACGTAATCGATATCAATAAAAAATGCGCTCGATAAAACTTTTTTAAAAAATTCTATGTCGGAAGAAACTGGAAGTTGCTAGCAAGGTTGGTTGCATGAACAAAGGAATTTGCTCTCTGGTAACTGAGCAATGCAGGAAGTGATCACTGATCAGCGGGAGTGACACACTAACAGCCAATCATGTAACACTATCAACTATCAAGTTTGGTTGCACCATCTTGTTGTCTCGTGGTTAATTCTTTGCATTGAGTGAGAAGAGAAACCAAAATGAGTTTTTGCAGAGAGCGAACAAATTGTCAATAAAAAAGGAAAATTCACCTCTACAGTATAGCTATTTTTTAGTTGTTGTTTTTTGTAAACGAACGCTCACCCAGAGCACGGATGGATTTGTTTTAATGCATTCTAAATATTAAATAAACGTAAATAAAAGTCCGCTTACAGTAGAGCCAATGAGAGCTCCTCTATTCCGCCCATAAAACCCAATAAATAACCATCCAAAAACCGCCAACAATACGCCATTTACATTTGCTGACTTGAATATTAACCAAATTAATGATATTGTTGTTATAAACGCTAACACAGACAAACTATTTATAGCTGCGCCGTGTTCACAAGCTTGTGTGCCAATGTTGACGTCATCGACTGATCAGCTGCTTCCTCATTTCCTTGCTCATAAAACTTTATTCTAGAACATAAAAGATGCCTTTCACCTGGATAGTAAAAGGAAGAAGACGTAGTCTGACAAGTTGATACTCTTTGACAGCCAATTTAGACCCAGAAATGGCGAGAACGACATGAATAGATGCTTGGTTTCAACTTCAGCTTCGCAAGGATTGTGAGTCATTCTTCATCTAAATGGGAATAATAAATATCCTAGCAGTCGGCATCCTAATGACAGCAGACTGTCACTACGTTACATATATATTTACATCATGTATATTAAAACCTTAATGGAGGTGTTTGCATGTTTTTAAGGGCTTTATGGGCAGAACAGAGGGGCTCCTACAGGCTTCATTGTAAGGGGACTTTTGATCAAATGTATTTAATTTTTAGAATGCATAAAAAAATACATATGTCGTCATGTCTTTCATAATGATTTTGAACAATAGGCAAAATTCCAAAAAAGTGCACTTCCCCTTTAAGTGTTCAATGTAATTTTAGAATATTGTTTACATTGAGTGTTTTCCATGGTTGTGTTGACATTTCCTTTCCTCTCTGCCTTGACAGGTGAGGGGTTTATATAATCAGAGTAAGGTTGCATTTGAATAAAAAGGTTTACATATAATATATATTATTTTCGATGGGTCAGAAAAATATCAAAAATTTACGATATCGACTGATACAAAACACTTATGTCGTGATACAGTTTTCAGACATATCGCACAGCCCTGTCTGTTCTATATGACATTGGTGTTAAAAAAGGAGTTGAGAAATATCCATTGAGATCCTCCCATTCTTTTCAAATTAATTATTCCCCTTAGTCAAACGTTTCCACAAATCCTGTTCTTATTAAGCACCTTCACCTGCACTGAGATTTAAGCAGGACTCTTTTCAGCAGGGTGGAGTGTTATAGTCTGGCTGCATTTGAAATAGTTGTTTGTTCTTCTCTCATACCATGCTAGTGCAGGAGGTCATGATAGAGGGTTATGTTTTTAACTTGGGTTAATTTTAGCTGCTGAAGCGAGATTAGGTCCCATTCTAGGCTCCTCTGACCTCACAAAGCGGGAAGCTAATAGGGATTTGGCCGTAGCTTCTCAGACGGTTTATCTTCTTCAGTTGATGTCAGTGGCGCGTGTGAGAGAGACGGAGCAAAACGAGACGGCAGGAATGAATGAGTGAGAGTGGCTTTGAATGGAGCCTCTGCTAGCAGTGTTATAATCTAACTTTACAGAAGACATATTTGCTCTTTCAAATGGCAGAACTTCAGTGGGGTTCTTGTGAGGACCATTTAGCGTGTCAGCACAACATGCATGGGCCCGTTTGGTCATCGGATCTCGAAATGGACTTGGCTGAAAATGAAGATGCTACGGTAAGATTAGGGACCTGTTATTTTGATCAAATCTCATTGCGCCTCACTGGAAATTACTTCGGTGTCTGTGTTGGGTTGAACGTGAAGCCGCAAAATATTCCTGATATTTAAGACGTCGGGGCAGTCGTTGTGTGATATCATGTTTTGTTGTTATTATCTTATTCCTATCTTCTCCCATCAGCTGAACATAGTTAAAATAAAACTACCTGTGAAAAGAGTTGAGAGAGAGAGAAGAAACGTGTCTCGATAATCACGTCATATGGTTGAATATTGATATATTGTCACACTTCTATTATAAACCTTTGAATAACCTTAAGGACGTTTATTGGCAATAGGGAGGGGTTACCGTTCAAATTTGAACCAATATGGTACCAATTCCAAGTACCTGAGAATCAATACCAATACTCAACGGTACCAAGTTTTAGTGTGTGTGTTAATAGATATTGTTTTTGATAATACAATCTCATGTTTTATTGCAACATTTAAATCTGAACTGATTATAATAACTGCTGTCCAGTTGCTATATGTTGTTTGATTATCACATTTGCAAGAATGACAATAAGTTGCAATCACGGTTGCAAGTCCAAGACATTAAATGGCAGTTGTGTCTAGTTTATGGTGTGTTGGCTTGTCAGTTCAGCCCTTGCTGAATCCAGTCTTTGGTTGCCCTCTAAAAGAGTTAGTAATGTAAGTTTTGTACTTTTTACGCACCAGCTGTTCAACTGTAACATGGATCTTAGTTGTAGTTTTCATGAACAAATTTGAAGGTATTGAAATTGTCACGTAAAATCGCTAATGCTAATCAGAAGCATGTCAGTAGCAAAGGCAATATACAAGAGAAACTCAAATAATTAGAATGCTGTGTAAGGGTTTGTTTATTCCAGCAATTACTGTATATTTACAAGGTGAAAGTAATGTTTGACATAGGCTCATAACAAGCAACTCAATATATTTTAAGCCTTATTTTGATATAATTTTGATGATTATGGCTTACAGTTTATGAAAAATCTAAAATTTTGGGTTTTTAAAAACTGTAAGGCGTGATCATCAAAATTATAACACATAAAGGCTTAAAATATCTCACTTTGCAACGTAATGAGTTTATTTCACATATTACTTTCACATTTGAATTTGAATTGCTGACATGAATGAAATTTTGCATGATATTGAAAACGTTTGAGTTACACCTGTATATTAGCATCAAACTAGCGCATTTTTGAAAAGGTGAAGCCTTACGTTGGAGCATTTTTTGAGTAAATTTTTTTGTGGGCATTGAAAATTGCAACTTTACCTAGAGGTAGTTTGGCTGAGTCCGCTCTCAGTGCCGCTGGAGTGATTTCCAAGTGCTGAAGTCAGCAACCGGGCGTACACTCATACGCAACTTAAGTGCCGTAACATGGCACCGTTGGATTTTACGCGAATCGATGCCTAATAGGACCGCTAGGATTCAATCACTGCTGAAACAGTACCACTCTCTATTTGGCAAAGAACATTTTTGATCTAATGCATGTTGGGTAACTTGTGCTGTTCATAATTTGTTTATATTCACTGTACATGTTGATTTTATGGTAGCACATGTTATATGTGAGTAAGTTTGCGTCTTACACACACTACACTGATTAGCCATAGTGAACGTAATCATAAGATTAGTTAACATTTAAAATTAACCCTTATTTGCAGCCTTGGTATAATGGGATCTACTAGCACATCAACATGTTAGCCATTCAGGAAGTGACTCCTAATCCCTGCCTGGTTACGGTAAAGGTTTTAAGCATGCAGGTCAATAGTGATATGATGGCCACTAGCCACTGATGAATCTGACCCTCAAGTTTGATGGTTATGTCGTACTAGACAGCCACAACTCTCTTCCGTATTGTAATGGTTTCTCTTTTGAATAAAAATAGAAAGTGTGGTTTTGAAGCAAGCAATCGCATGGTAGAACGTATAAGGTACAAAGCTGAAGTAGTTTAGTGTGTACTCTCCATGTGGAACTGTTTGGCTTTTATGTCACAGCCAGCATACACCAACACTGATTGTGTAATTGTACACCCACAAGCAGAGTAACATTGCAATGCGGGGCAGCAAGATATTGCGATTTTTTTAATCCCGCGATATATATTGTGATATGAAAAAAATGTCAGCGGGTCTTTTTCGGATATATTTAAGTATGTCCTCTTCCACTCTAGACAAGAGCGTGCTTGCTGATTAAAAGAGAGATCTAAAACTGGACAAGAATGAAACTATAATTTAATTGGACGTCACCCTTCTGTTCACCTGTATTCCAACCCAGGATGCAGTAGAGACAGTCAGGCAACGTCTACTAGGTCAGTGTTTTTCAACCACTGACCACCAGTGTGCCGTGAGATACAGCCTGGTGTGCTGTGGGAGATTATCTAGTTTCACCTATTTGGGCTAAAAATAATTTTTGCAATCCAGTAATTATAGTCTGCAAATTATGTGTTGTTGTTGAGTGGTCGGTGTTGTCTAGAGCTCGGCAGAGTAACCGTGTAATACCCTTCCATATCGGTAGGTGGCTAATTGCTTTGTAAATGTCGGGAACAGCAGGAGGCAGTGTGCAGGTAAAAAGGTGTCTAATGCTTAAACCAAAAATAAACAAAAGGTGAGTGCCCCTAAGAAAAGACATTGAAGCTTAGGGATGGCTATGCAAAACAAAACTAAAACTGAACTGGCTACAAAGTAAACAAAAACAGAATGCTGGACGAC
Source organism: Entelurus aequoreus (assembly GCF_033978785.1). Taxonomy (NCBI): domain Eukaryota; kingdom Metazoa; phylum Chordata; class Actinopteri; order Syngnathiformes; family Syngnathidae; genus Entelurus; species Entelurus aequoreus. The sequence continues at coordinate 18,652,148 of NC_084746.1, read as the reverse complement.
AGCAAAGACTTACTGTGGAGCAAAGACGGTGTCAACAATGTACATCCGAACATGACATGACAATCAACAATGTCCCCACAAAGAAAGATAAAAACAACTGAAATATTCTTGATTGCCAAAACAAAGTAGATGTGGGAAATATTGCTCAAAGGAAGACATGAAACTGCTACAGGAAAATACCAAAAAAACAGAAAAAGCCACCAACGTAGGAGCGCAAGACAAGAACTAAAACACTACATTAGGGATGATGTTTGATAAGAAATTATCGAATTCGAGCCTATTATCGAATCCTTTTATCGAACCGATTCCTTATCGATTCTCTTATCGAGTCCAGATAGGTTGTTGTATATGGAAAAAAAACACACAATATTTGGTTTAACAAAAGCTCACTTTTATTATATAATCTAATCTAATAAATAAATAAATATTGACTGTTACCCCCCTAAAAAAATAAAATAAAATAAATAAATATCGACTGTTGTTACCCAAAGTATATTAAGTGGGATTTTTCAGAAAAACAAATATATACAGTAACACAAAAACAACCTGTCTCTGTGATCACTATAGGTGTATAAATAATAATATAGTGTTAAATCAAATCAGTCCCTTGGGCACAAAACTGAAAATAAAACAGTTCTCCAAAAAGTGCAATTCTGCTGCTATTTGACATAACTGTTTGTTATGATGCTTTGACATTTTTGCACTTTATTTCTTTATTGAAAGAAAATTCTATGAAGAGAAAAGTTTTTGCAAATGTGGTTACAATGCTAAAAAATGAAAAGTTAAATCTAAAAAAAGAAATACACTTTATTGAGTTAACATTATTTCTTTATAGGGGGAAATATGTTATGAGCTAGGGAATATAACAACTACACTACCCAGCATGCAACGGGAGTGACGAGCATGCGCGGTAGCCCCGAAAAGTGTTGTTGCATGTTGCCACCCGGCAGCTAAGAATGAGGTTATGTGCACGCTGTGAAAGTAAACTTCAAGAACTCAGCCAACACGCCTCGTCTGCATTATTTATAATTAGACAGACAACACATATACAGTGTGATTTTGTTTTGTTTACAAGGAAAGAAAAACAAAAGTTAAAAAAGGGAAATCATGTCATATATGTTGTATATATATGTATGTACTGCGGTTGCTTTAAGAACGTTGCGACAGCTGCCGTAAAGGAGGTGTGTTGCTAGCCTGGTTGCTATGTTTCCGGTTGGTCGTAAAAGTGTTCGTCATGTGTTTGTACCCTGCTCAAAACTCTCAGTAAAGTTATTCATTGGATTATACCTTTTGTTTTGAACTTTATTACACCTTGGAGCGCTTTTTCCGTTCCATTTTTTTCCTGCTTTCGCTATCTGCGCCTAATGACTGAGCTACGTGACGTCATTTCTTGTGATGTCACACGGAGCATTTCTGTTCGGGACGAGATTCGTTCCCAGGGATTCGAATAAAGAACCAACTCTTTTTCTTTACTATAGTGGTCTCGATAACGGGTACCGGTTCTCAAAAAGGGATTCGAGTCAGAGGAATCGGTTCTTTTCTTATCGAACAACCGGGAAAATCGGTTTCGAGTATCATCCCTACACTACACACAGGAAAACACAAAAAAACTCCAAATAAGTCACGGTGTGATGTGACAGGTGGTGACAGTACTTTGAGACAGTTGCTATATTGATGCATGCTTGGTTATGGCTTAAAGTCATATCCCACAATTTTTACTGTCACTGAGTTTCATTTTTTAATGATTTCTGCTGGTGGTGTGCCTCTGCATTTTTTCAATGCAAAAAATGTGCCTTGGCTCAAAAAAGGTTGAAAAACACTGTACTAGGTGATTGCACCTTACAGGATAAATGATAAATGGGTTATACTTGTATAGCGCTTTTCTACCTTCAAGGTACTCAAAGCGCTTTGACAGTATTTCCACATTTACCCATTCACACACACATTCACACACTGATGGCGGGAGCTGCCATGCAAGGCGCTAACCAGCACCCATCAGAGGCAAAGGGTGAAGTGTCTTGCCCAAGGACACAACGGACGTGACTAGGAAGGTAGAAGGTGGGGATTGAACCCCAGTAACCAGCAACACTCCGATTGCTGGCAGAGCCACTCTACCAACTTCGCCACGCCGTCCCGATAGATCCACACTAAACCCAGAACAGATCTGCATTTTGCTGGAACTTTGCCTTAACACTACATACTTTCAAATCATGGCAACCTTTTACCCACAAAAACATGGTTGTGCCAAGGAATCACCTGTATCCCCAATAGTAGCAAACCTTTACATGGAGGACATAGAAAAGAGAGCTCTGAGCTCTTTTAAGAGAACAGCTCCAAGTCCTTGGTACAGATATGTGGATGACACATGGGTGAAAATCAGAAACCACGTTTAATTTAAAGTGATCGTTTATTGTCAAAACAAATTTTTTTTGTTATTGTTTACAAACTTTGCAAATAAGTCCATGGACACATGAGAACTTTAATGGCAAAAAAAGGATTCAAGTCAGGTAGTAGTAGGAAATCTTTTTTTTTTTTTAAATGTATATCGTTACAGCGCCCTTCTGTGTTTTTGTCTGATTATAATTGTGATCAAAAATGTAATCATTTAATGAATTTCAACATTTTAAATATCAGTTTTTACATTGATATGGCCAATACTGCCCCTTTAACGACTTGGTATTGAATCGATTAGCCAAATTTGTAGTATTGTATTGCCCCAAACTAATGTAAAGTATCCAAGCAAGTGCTTGTTACATCTTAACAGAAGTGTAGACAGAAACATGTGACAACAGAAAGTATCCGCTATTAACACTAAATAACAATAATAATAGTTTGGATAAGATAATACAACTGGAAGTGACGCAATATGTTACCACATATGTCAGCAGCCAAATTAGGAGCATTTGTAACCCCTTTTGAAATGGTTATATTATCATTTATATACCAAATAATATATTGTGATGTATATTGTTATCGCAGGGGGCTGCAATATATATCGCGATATAGATTTAAGGCCATATCGCCCATCCTCAGGGCCAACAAAACTTGGCATACGGGCCATAACTGGCCCCCTGGCCACACTTTGGACGCCCCTGATATACAGTATACCGCTGTCCCTTATCTAGCTGACTTTCCCTACTTGGCTTGTCAGTGTTTGCTATTGATGCCTTTTCATTGACAACACCATGTACTATTCGGTACTACTGTTTTTGTTGTACTTCCTCAGCTAGTGTCCCAGACATGCTCAACTGTTGCCATCGATTGAAGTAAACCATTGGTGGAGCACATTTGTCATTATCCTCAACACTTGAAGACATTCTGCTGGAGATTACTAAAATCAGAGCACATATACTATCATTAGTCTACACAGTTGTGGATGCTATGCTGTGTTATATTCTCTTCACTGTGCTGGAGTGGTCCTTTTTCTCCTTAACATCAATCTTCTTTGTTGTTTTTGTTTGCTCTTTTTTTCCAATTCTACTACTTAAAAAAGCAAGGCGAGTAAAGATGAGCCATACCCTGTGTAAAACATAGACGCACCATATTCCATGAACCTCGTCTTTTTCCTCTCCTCTTGCAGGGGGATTCCAGGGTCCAGCTTGTTTCCGAGCGGCTCGGTCTTGGCAACAATCTGGAACTGTCAGACACCATGGTCCAGCAGAAACTGGATGAGATCAAGGAGCAGATTCGCCGAGAGATTCGCAAGGAGCTGAAGATTAAAGAAGGTGCAGAGAACCTACGCAAGGTACCGTTAATGTCTTTGGTTTACTGTGAGCTGTGTCAACATTATTGCACAACCAAAAGTGTGTCATAGCTTATTCCTGCCTGTTGTGTGTGTGTTATCAAATAGTCTGTCTTCTATCCCAGTCTGTCAATTTCTTCACCTGTCCTCAGGTCACTACAGACAAGAAGAGCCTGGCTTATGTTGACAACATGTTGAAAAAATCCAACAAGAAGGTTGAGGAGCTTCACCAGGAGCTGCAGGAGCTCAACGCCCATATTGTGGTTAAAGACCCTGAAGAATTACAAGGTAACTATGAGCCAACAGTGTTACATATGTGTGTAAATGTTTAAGTGGTGTGTGTGTGACGGTTTTATGTAATCATAATTTGGTAGCGGAAATGCAAATTGTGATGAAAGTCTCTTATTGTCTAATGTAAGGGGCAGTAGAGGCCAACGCAAAACCTAATATATGAAAATACAGTGAAACCTCATATTACAAACTTAATTGGTTCTTGAACGTGTTGCGCAAACCGACAAGTTCATTTAGTAAAGTAGAGTTCCCTATACAAATCAATAGAAACATGAATAATTGGTTTTAGTAAGAAATGGCACACTTTGCAGACACTATGTGTGTGTGTATACATATATATATATATTTCTATATATATATTGATATATAAAACAAGTCTTTTGTATCTAAACAACACAACAACATTACAACAATCTCAAATGTCAACATACACACTCACACACTTCTCGTTGGTGCGTTCCAAAAACAAAAAAAGGAAAATAGTTTTAGCTTGTGTCTGGGAATAAAGGTGGCATTGTTAAACACTCTGGGAGTTTCCGAGTGATAAACGAGCCGTGGCTTCACGTAGTCACCACTAGTATTAGCGCAAACTAGCAGTGTGAGGCGATCCTTCATCGGCTTGTGTCCCGGTTGTGCCTTCTCCTTCGCTGTGGCATCTTGTTCAGTCTCATCACAATTAAAGACTTGCTAAGGAACAAAGCCCCCTTCGCTGATAAAATCCTCCAACTGAAGGAGCCGCAAGCCGGAGGCTAATTAGCTAAAATGCGAGCTGTATAGTTTGTCTAGCAACCTGTTGCCATACAGCAAGACTGTGAGAGTTTGGACACATTAAAGCATTTCCACGAAAATTGTGGAAATAAATACGCCAGAAGTAAAAATAAACACGCCAGAAGTGGAAATAAACACGCCAGAAGTGGAAATAAACATGCCAGAAGTGGAAATTAACACGCCAGAAGTGGAAATTAACACGCCAGAAGTGTAGTTTGCGGTCGAAGCTCTTGGAAATGGCCGTGCTTGTGTGCACAGGATATGACCTAGCAGGCCCCGCCTCTACAAAATGGCTGTCCCCGCATGTACAAGAAGGGATGTCATGAAAATGGCAGCCCCCGATGGCTTCAAGCAGCATGTAGAATGAATGAAGCAAGCGTTCATACGCCGAGACACAGTTCGTACACAGAGGACAAAGACTTCTATGAATATACAGGAATAGGAACACAGTTTTCCCTGGCCCGGGTCACAGGGACCCCCCTCTGGAACCAGGCCTGGTGCTGGGGCTCGATGGCGAGCGCCTGGTGGTTGTGTGTGTCCCCATGGTGCCCGGCCGGGCACAGACTGAAGAGGCAACTTGGGTCCCCCCTCCAATGGGCTCACCTCCTGCAGGCGGGCCTATAGAAGTCAGCTGCTTTGTGAGCTGGGCAGAGAGGCGTATTTGGCACGATGTGAACGTAAACTGAAGAAGACGCAAATGGAGGTTGTACACTGTACTGTGTTGTTGGAAGGTGACTTTACTTTGCCCCAAACTCAAACTACATTGGACTCTCCTTCATAATTATGACACCACATTCTCTGACCTCTCTCCAATGGTGCTTGTGTCTATTGCTAGTATTTGTGTAAATAAAATAACTGTACAGTTATGTTGTCTAAGAGGTAAATTATGATTTCACCACAAATTTTTACTAACATTAGGGATACAACTGTTTATAAAAAAAAAAAGAGATTATTCGGTTGACCTGTCAAGGTTCAATAATCAGTTTGGAGTATATTGTGCTGAGTTCGGGGTCATCGACTCAGTGCTTGCGCCGGCCTCTCTCCGCAATAACGCAGCCATATTATCAAACGTTCCCAGTGTCAATTGACAGTGCAAGAAGCAAAGAGTCGGGTAGGAAAGCTAGAAAAAAACTGACAGAGAAAAGACTCTCAAAGAGGACCTATAATGGTCTATATAATTTGTATTGGATATGCATTGGTGCTCCAAAGTCATATTTATAACCTGTTTTTTTCAAACTGTCTTCAAGCTGTTAGTGGAGGTGTTACTTCTCTTAAAGTTTCAGAATTCATCTTTAGAAAATGTACATTGTTCAAAATATATAATGATCAAAAATAAACAATATATGCCGTATTTTCTGGACTATAGAGAGCACCAGTATATAAGACACACCCACGAAATTTCCCCATACATTAACCGCACCGGACTATAAACCACAGATATATACGTTGTCAAATTAGTTATTTACACAAAAATATTTTGTAAATGTTTATTTCCATCCATCCATTTTCTACCGCTTGCCCCTTTTGGGGTCGCGGGGGGTGCTGCAGCCTATCTCAGCTGCATTCGGGCGGAAGGCGGGGTACACCCTGGACAAGTCGCCACCTCATCGCAGCAAATGTTTATTTACATACCTTAATTGTTTCCAAACGGTGTCTGTAACACAGCAGTAAAACGGCTGATCACACTAAACAGAAGTCATCGTCATGGACCCTCTAGCTGCGCAAGCTAGCTCTCCAATCAGCTAAGCAGACTAAATTTGGTGATGTTTTGGTGAATTTGCCGTGGAAACTGTGTGCAAGCTCACGCCCAAATGCATGAACCTTACGATTTAATTTAATTTTGGCATTGTTTTTTAACACCAGTGTCCAAAAGGGTAACAAAGTTTTTAAGTCAGGAAGCGAAAAACCGTCATAGGTCCCGTTTAGAGAGCAGGGCAGAGACACCTCCTACTTTGCAGCCAAGTGCTGTTCTGGAGGGTGTGGGATTTCAGCACATGGTGAATGCAGTCAAGCCTCTAGTGCTGTGCGATACGGACAAAAAATATATCCCGATTATAGATAATTGTATATCACGATAACAGTATACATCACAATATATAAATATATGCACATACCATATTTTCCGGACTATAGAGTGTATAAGCCGCACCCACTAAATTTTAGAGGAAAACTTTTTTTTTTCATACATTAGCCGCACTGGACTATAAGCCGTAGACCTATACAGTCGTGGTCAAAAGTTTATATACACTTGTGAAGGACTTAATGTCATGGCTGTCTTGAGTTTCCAATCATTTCTACAACTCTTATTTTTTTGTGATAGAGTGATTGGAGCACATACTTGTTTGTCACAAAAAACATTCATGAAGTTTGGTTCTTTTATGAATTTATTATGGGTCTACTGAAAATGTGACCAAATCTGCTGGGTCAAAAGTATATATACAGCAACATACATTATCAATGTTGGTGATGTAGAAAAGTTACAATCAAATCAAATTAGCTTCATGGCATGTCCTCTTAACTTCATGTGAGTGATTATGATTGACGACACCTGTTGACTTCTCTGAGCCCATTTAAATGGGGCTCATGTGATGCAGTCATTAGACTCGGTTACAAACGCGACAATGGGAAAGTCTAAGGAACTCAGCGCAGATCTGAAAAAACGAATCATTGACTTGAACAAGTCAGGAAAGTCACTTGGAGCCATTTCAAAGCAGCTTAAGGTCCCAAGAGCAACTGTGCAGACAATTGTTCGTAAGTATTAAGTGCATGGCACAGTTTTGTCACTGCCACGTTTAGGAAGAAAATGCAAGCTATCACCTGCTGCTGAGAGAAAATTGGTCAGGATGATCAAGAGTCAAACGAGAACCACCAAAAAGCAGGTCTGCAAGGAATTGGAAGCTGGTGGAACACAGGTGTCAGTGTCCACAGTCAAGCGTGTTTTGCATCGCCATGGACTGAGAGGCTACCATGCAAGAAGGAAGCCCTTGCTCCAGAAGCGACACCTTAAGGCTCGTCTAAAGTTTGCTGCTGATCACATGGACAAAAATAAGATCTTCTGGAGGAAAGTTCTGTGGTCAGATGAAACAAAAATTGAGCTGTTTGGCCACAATACCCAGCAATATGTTTGGAGGAGAAAAGGTGAGGCCCTTAATTCCAGGAACACCATGCCTACCGTCAAGCATGGTGGTGGTTGTATTATGATCTGGGCCTGTTTTGCTGCCAATGGAACTGGTGCTTTACAAAGCGTAAGGGACAATGAAAAAGGAGGATTACCTCCAAATTCTTCTGGACAACCTAAAATCATCAGCCCGGAGGTTGGGTTTTGGGCGCAGTTGGGTGTTCCAACAGGACAATGACCCCAAACACACGTCAAAAGTGGTAAAGGAATGGCTAAATCAGGCTAGAATTAAGGTTTTAGAATGGCCTTCCCAAAGTCCTGACTTAAACGTGTGGACAATGCTGAAGAAACAATTCCATGTCATAAAACCAACAAATTTAGCTGAACTGCACCAATTTTGTCAAGAGGAGTAGTCAAAAATTCAACCATAAGTTTGCCATAAGCTTGTGGATGGCTACCAAAAGCGCCTTGTTGCAGTGAAACTTGCCAAGGGACATGTAACCAAATATTAACATTGCTGTATGTATACTTTTGACCCAGCAGATTTGGTCACATTTTCAGTAGACCCATAATAAATTCATAAAGGAACCAAACTTCATGAATGTTTTTTGTGACAAACAAGTATGTGCTCCAATCACTCTATCACAAAAAATAAGAGTTGTAGAAATTATTGGAAACTCAAGACAGCCACGACATTATGTTCTTTACAAGTGTATGTCAACTTTTGACCACGACTGTATGTTGTGAAATGAGTTATTTACACAGAAATATTTTATAAATGTTTATTTACACACCTTAAGTGTTTCCAAACAGTGTCTGTAACACGGCAGTAAAACGGCTGATCAAACAAAACAGAAGTCATCGCAAGCTACCTCTCCAATCAGCTAAACAGACTCAATAACTCCACGGTGACGTTTTGGTGAATTTACTGAGGAATTTGTGAAACTGAAACAATATAAAAATAATGCCATTGTAAACGTGTTTGCATATTAGCTAATGCTAACGAGGCTAGCTTGATTACATTACAAGAGCATGTACAGATATGCATGAAAACACTCCTACAGACATCACACATAGGACGGTTTAGTATAAATAGTTTTAGTTACTGTATATTGTAAAAGGGGCAGCACGGTGGTACAGGGGTTAGTGCATGTGCCTCACAATACAAATGTCCTGAGTTTGATCCCGGGCTTGGGGTCTTTCTGTGTGGAGTTTGCATGTTCTCCCCGTGAGTGTGTGGGTTCCCTCCCGATACTCCGGCTTACTCCCACCTCCAAAGACATGCACCTGGGGATAGGTTGATTGGCATCACTAAATTGGCCCTAGTGTGTGAATGTGAGTGTGAATGTTGTCTGTCTATCAGTGTTGAGGTGAGGTGGCGACATGTCCAGGGTGTACCACGCCTTCCACCCGAATGCAGCTGAGATAGGCTCCAGCAACCCCCGCAACCCCGAAAGGGACAAGCGGTAGAAAATGGATGGATGGATGGATACATTGTAAAACTTACAAACGTTGCCTGGAGTGATGAATGAAGAATCCTTTCGAACAAAAACACTATGGACAGTTTTACTTTTGGTTCAAGGCTAGGGATGTCCGATAATATCGGATTGCCAATATTATCGTCCGATGAATGCTTTAAAATGTAATATCGGAAATTATCAGTATCTGTTTCAAAATGATCGTAGGGATAAGTACAGAACGCCAATAAACCGTAAAGGCACTGCCTTTGCGTGCCAGCCCAATCACATAATATCTACGGCTTTTCACACACATAAGTGAATGCAATTCATACTTGGTCAACAGCCATACAAGTCACACTGAGGGTGGCCGTATAAACAACTTTAACTCTGTTACAAATATGCGCCACACTGTGAACCCACACCAAACAAGAATGACAAACACATTTCGGGAGAACATCCGCACCGTAACACAACATAAACACAACAGAACAAATACCCAGAACCCCTTGCAGCACTAACTCTTCCAGGACGCTACAATACCCCCTACCCCTGCTCCCCCCACCTCAACCCCGTCCCCCCAACCCCGCCCACCTCAACCTCCTCATGCTCTCTCAGGGAGAGCATGTCCCAAATTCCAAGCTACTGTTTTGAGGCACGTTAAAAAAAACAATGCACTTTGTGACTTCAATAATAAATATGGCAGTGCCATGTTGGCATTTTTTTCCATAACTTGAGTTGATTTATTTTGGAAAACCTTGTTACATTGTTTAATGCATCTAGCGGGGCATCACAACAAAATTAGGCATAATAATGTGTTAATTCCTGTATATGTCGGTATCGGTTGATATCGGAATCTGTAATTAAAAGTTGGACAATATCGGAATATCGGATATCGGCAAAAAAGCCATTATCAGACATTCAAGGCATTATCAAAACCAAAAGTACATTTTTAACCTGCAACACCTGCAGTGAGCGAACTTGTCCAAAAGATGGTGCCATAGCACAAACAATAACACACCTTTCCAGTGTCCCTGCTTGGGTTTAATGAAAACTTTTGAACACAAAACTTTAGCAAAAAAAATTCCATAAACTAGCTGCACGGTTTATAAGCCGCAAGGTTCAAAGCGTAGGAAAAAAAACAGCGGGTTATAGTCCGGAATTTACGGTATATGTACGGTAAGGTTCTGTTGAAAAAAAATGTATCTATTTGAAGATACAATCTAACATTGTTGTTGAAGGGTTTGCCCCTGGCTTGTCTGGTAGCTGCTACAGTATTCATTCAGTAACACAAGTTGTTTGTTTTGAAACAATCTTTTATTTGACTAGCAACAAAGCTGTTACCATTATAAAGCCAAGTATCACATTGTAAGTCATGTTGGTGTTGTGCCACAACAACCTCAGTATTCTGCCAGAGCAGAGTCAGTCTGTGGAGGTGAGTCACTCTCCAGCGACTGACATTGTTGCATTTCACATTCCACCAATGATTGTTCCCCTGTGAGGCTGTTGACAGTCGGCTCCTGTGCCTTTTGTCAACAACAATGAAAGTTGGAGAGAGTCAAGCACAACAGTGGGCTTGGAGCTGGTGGCGTGGTGAGGCAGTTGCTGGAGGAAAGGAAGTTGACGCATGTTGTTTGTCTGCCTGATGGCGTTGACGTCCCCCGCTTCAGTTGACATTAGGAAGGCGATGTGGAGGGCCGCGTGTTTTGGGGGAGGGAAGCCAGCTTGTCTCGGTAAATGGTTATCTCCAGTGGGAACAAATTTAGCCCGTCTCTGTGACCCTCTGTCTGATGAACGATGTCTTTCTTTCTCACTGACGCGCTGCCACCGGAATGTCGCTGAGCATGGTGAAATGACGGAGAGCAGAGAATTGAGCGCGTCTTGGCCCCATGGTCATGGGATATCTTCTTGCCCTATGGTCATGGGATATCTTCTTGACACATGGGCAGCTTGAGCAGGGCTTGTTTCCCAAACCAGTCAGAAAAGAGTTGCTCTGTCTGCACAAGCTGCCAGAATGTTGAACAAGCATTTTTTCCACTGCTCACTCATAGGTTCAATGTTTTTACATTTGACCTTTTAATACCTACAAAATAGCTGATGTGTCCTCAAAATATGTTACAATATTTCTTGTACCATTTCTATGCTACGGATAAGACTTCTCAAACGTGGGACATGATTTTGGAATCATGCATCAAGTTTATTGATATCAAGTAGGGGTAGATAATAATATTGTAGATAACGCAGTATTACGGTTTTAAAAACTTCTTAATAATGCCATTAGGTTTTTTTGATTGATTGAGACTTTTATTAGTAGGTTGCACAGTGAAGTACATATTCCGTACAATTGACCACTAAATGGTAACACCCGAATAAGTTTTTCAACTTGTTTAAGTCGGGGTCCACTTAAATTGATAAAGTGGGTGTGACGGTACCAAACAAAAACTTGGTGAGTGTAGTTTTTTTCTGGCTGTTTTGTCTGAAAATTGCCAGTCTGAAAATAAACTCCACCTCCAAGAATCCTCTGGGCAGCGCGGGTTCACAATGTGGACCTAAAGAGGAAGCAGCAAGTGAAGTGTGTTCCACTTCGTAGTAGATAAGAGGAATTGTTTTTTCAAAACCTGTTAAGTTATGTTGCTAACAAACAGACAAACAAACCCGTTCGTCTCGAGTGTTCCACGCCAAGACCGACTCGGTCAAGGTGCACTGCGCCGAGAGAAAGCACCTGCTGCAAACCAAACTACTTGATAAGCTACCATCACCCGGAAAAGATGAAGCCTGCGAAGCTAAATTTCAATTTGTGAGAAATTTACATGATTAAAAGCTAAAATGTGACTTAACTTTTCTGAGAAGCTGCATTTTCATAATATATCCACTGTAGAGGACACTGCTTCTCTGAAAGTAAAAGTTGGGAGATTCAGTGGATGTTCCCGAACAATTCTTTGCACTTAAAAATACTTGTTTGTAGAAGCGCTGTCAACGTTAGCGCTAGAGGCTGGAATCTTTGGCTACCTCACGATTCGATTATGATTACGATTCAGCACGTACGATTCGATTAATAATCGATTATTTATGCATCTTTAATTTATGTATATTGATGCAGTTTTCCTTTTCTTTACATTTCACAAAATAAACGTTTATCACTTGCAACTTAAAAACAGTGCATTTGTAATAAGAAATTCCCATCACATTTATTAAATTAATGAAAATGTGTGTAAAACTGGAACATAAGTACCCTAAAATAAAAGAGCTCGTTGGATTTCTCGGTGAGGTAGCTCACTGCAGTCAGCCACATTTTAGAACTGTCTGCATTACTTTATTTACAATGCATACATCGATTATTGATGTTTCCTTAATGATTTTATAATCGTCCTTGTCCGAATTGCAATGCATCTAAAAATCTATTATTTAATTAAATAAATGATGGCGTTATCATAAACGAATAAAGATGAATCACAGTGTTTGTTTTGACCGCCGAAAGGCAGCGCACATTGCACAGGCAGTGATGACGTCACACACTAGTGTGATGATAGTTAGAGCGATGTGCTCTGTTCCCTTCAAAAACAAACTCCTTTAGATAAAACTGAGGTAAATAGTTAATATTGCAGCGCCAAACTTTCTTATCATCGGAGTAGATCAAGTTGAAGAGCATCTTAAAGCAATACATGGACGTGAGGATGGGGTCGCTAGCATGAATGCTATATGGACAGCAAACAGAGATTAATGAAACAAGGCCTTTTCAAAATGGACAGCCACCGCACGCAGGACACCAACTTCTGTGAGGACCAAGTGCTGCAAGATGTCCTTCATGTCGCCAACTAATGTCCTTCAAATTAGAGCTGGTTTACACAAAAAGAGATCAGCGCTGTAAAGTAAATAAGCTTGTTTGTGTTCCAGAGGGTTTGTAATTAGATGAAGGCAGACCATAAATCAAGGGACATGTTCTTTATTGACAACCGTCACGTCTCTCGTCAACCACTGGCTTTTTGTTAAGGCACCTTCTCTCACACACACACATTTCCGGCGTCACAATTATAGCACAACACGTCACATCCGGTCTAACATCGCCAACAAAATGAAAAATGGCTTCCTATTCTTTAAACACACTAGTTCAACTAAGGAAGAGTAAATGCAGATGTAAATGATGCACTACGTAAAGTTGTTTACGGATGTTTTTATTACATTATTTATTAATAAACTACAGTTTACTATAGTTTAGCAAATACTTTCAAAATGTGCATTTACATTAATTCTTACTATACTTACTGTCACCAAGTTTTGAGCAAATCAATGACTTGCACTTCAGTAAAGCATTTAAAAAACGTTCCTATGTGACATTGTGACTACCATATTGCATTTGTATCCAAATATTAGAGTATTCCCTTCAGCAAATTGTATTTATGGAAGCAAATAATAACTTCTGATTAATTATGATTAATCACAGTTCACGAGTGATTAATCTGATTTTAAAAAGGAATCACTTGACAGCCCTAGTTCGTAGTAATAAATATTATTAGAATATTTTAGCAAATTGAATGTGTTCAATTATATTAAGTGTGTTTATCCTAACTATACCTGCCACTTCATTTTATACACTGGCAATTTTACATCTTTTTTTGGGGCCACAATAATATCGTACCATGGCCTTAACACCGTGATAATATCGTACTGTGAGATTTTGATGTCGTGACATCCCTACTACCGAGATGTAAACATTTACCAGTATTAAAACTGTCGAGGTTTGTATTACTGTTTTGAAAATAATTTTTTCATAAAACTGTCTCTCTTCGATAAACTCACGGACCGATGATACTGTTCATTGACTGGAGAAGCAGGCTGGTGTGCTAACTGCTATCTAGCTTAGCTGCTAACATGAGTTTGAAACATATTCAAGTCTTTCCCCATGAAGAACCAACATACCCCAATCTAAACTTCTATAAAGACTTTGCTGTCTGAGCAACTTATCTATTCAAGTTTGCACATTGACCCTACAGGCTGTGTGTCTTAGGACAGAGTGGTCGCTGTGAAGAACCATTCACAAACTTGCATACAACAGGGAGTGGACCCGCCTGATGTCACATCAGACGTGTTAGCCTTTATCATTAAACCACTAAAACCATTTTACAAATTAGAAGAGAAGAAGGTAAACATATTTAAACACTAACATAATATGTCTCCTAAGAAGCCAGGACAATATTTAATCTTTTTTCTGCCAAGGAAAATATATTGTCTTGTAGTTTTTATTTTATTTTTGTTTGTGCATGTGTGTGTAAATGTCATTTTTGAGCACATTCAACAATACCGTGATCATTATGTCACAATAACTGACATCAAACGTTGATATCGTTACGCCCAAAAGTTCCCAAAAAATGATAACAGCCACTGTTACAACTGCCTTACTGGTAAGACTTTTGTTGTTGTCGTGTAAATGAAAGTTATTGGCTCAATTAGCGTTGTTAATTTTGGCCCAGTTAAAGGGTTCCATGCATACCGAATACCTTTTTTGTAATGATACTTGGCAACTTAATTAAGTAATTGCTAATTATTTCCTATTTCTTTATGACTCGCGGACACGACAAGATGGTAATTCCCTGGCATAAACGTCTTTTGGTATTTAAGCAGTGATGAGCTACATGTAGCTAAGCCACGTAGCTGAACTACATCTTCCAGTAGTTTAACTACTTTTTAACAAGTAGATTTTTCTGTAGCTGAGGTACTTTTAGAGCCATGTTGCGAGATAGCTTACATCAAAGCTACAAGCTACGAATTTTATTTATATAGCGCTTTTCTCTAGTGACTCAAAGCGCTTTTACATAGTGAAACCCAATATCTTAAGTTCCATTTGAACCAGTGTGGCACTGGGAGCAAGTGGGTAAAGTGTCTTGCCCAAGGACACAACGGCAATGACTAGGATGGCGGAAGTGGGGATCGAACCTAGAACCCTCGAATTGCTGGCACGGCCACTCTACCAACAGAGCTATACCGCCCCACAATGAATGAATGAATGAATGAGAACATCCATACATACAGAGAACAACCATTATGATTGGTTGATGTTCGTAGGATGAGTCACAATTGTCAAAGGTTAGGGCCAAATATTACACACTGGCCAATTAAAGGCAAGATAAGGCAGGAGTTCGAAACCAAGAAGCAAAATTATAACATAGACGATGAGGAGTCCGAGACAGAGGGACGCCTCAAGCTGACCACTCAAAAAAAAAGAAACATACTTGAAAATGTAAGAGGAATTTTTCTCATGCAGATTAGATTTTTCCTATAGTGATCAAGATGACGTGCAGGAAACCCACAATAATGTGTGTCCTTGGCCATATTTAGACAAATGTATGCGTATTGAGAAAACAATGGCCAAAACCTTAGTTTTTAGTTGTTTACTCTGTAAACCAAAATCATACCTATCATAATCATATCTCTTCATCTAAGACGTGGAACACAAATTTAGGAACACACAATAAGGTGAGTTGACTTCATGAAAAGTTTTACTGCACATAACCATTAGCCACTGTTCCCAAACAACACACAACTCATTGTTTTTTTTGTCAAGATATAGATAGATGCTGTTTTTTTACTGTAGGTAGAGAACATGAATAACATTATAGAGGTGGGCCAAAGAAAAGGCAAACTAAATAAATACATAGAGTGGGGTGTGGGGACCCCTAGAGGTAGTTGTAGGGTGTCAGCAGCTAAATGACAGATAGTTATTAGTAATATTTGTACACTCTCAGTTACATTAAAATGTGGGCCCATAGATAGAAATGTTGTTAGATGTAGCTAGCTACTTGTGCATTGTAGTTTGTAGTGTAGCTTGCTACAATTCTCCTTTGATAGCTTCCCCTGTTGGTTAGCGACATTTCATGGAGAGTAACTTGTAGCTTAGCTTGCTACATTTTCCAAGTAGCTTGCCCATCACTGTATTTAAGTTTATATGACTATATAAACAGCTTTTGTAAACACCAAGAAAGTTCACTTGGTCTTTCACTGTGATGTCATTGCTGAGAGAATATTCAGGCCCACTTTCTTTTTGCGTTCTCATCAGAAACGGAGGGGAGTGTTGCCCTTGTCAGCTGTCCAGCGATGACATCATCGCAGCAGCTATTCAGCAGCTCAGTGTCTTGTCCACCAGCCCAGCGTGGGCTGAACCGCTTTTAGAAGCAGGGGGAGTTCTCAACTTGATGCAACCAAACCAACCCCCCCCTCCGCTCACGCTTTGTCGAAAGGAGAAACGCCCAAGCTTGAAGACTGCACAAGACTTCTGCAGCACTCCCGTGTGGGTCTTTTCTGCCGCCATTTATCCTCCAAGGTTGAAATCCCACTGACTTAGAAAGAACATACGTATCAAGGTGATATGCAACTACAAACCCCGTTTCCATATGAGTTGGAAAAATTGTGTTAGATGCAAATATAAACGGAATACAATGATTTGCAAATCATTTTCAACCCATATTCAGTTGAATATGCTACAAAGACAACATATTTGATGTTGAAACTGATAAACTTTTTTTTTTTTTGCAAATAATTATTAACTTTAGAATTTGATGCCATCAACACGTGAAAAAGTTGGGAAAGGTAGCAATAAATACTGATAAAGTTGAGAAATGCTCATCAAACACTTATTTGAAACATCCCACAGGTGAACAGGCAAATTGGGAACAGGTGGGTGCCATGATGGGTATAAAAGTAGATTCCATGAAATGCTCAGTCATTCACAAACAAGGATGGGGCGAGGGTCACCACTTCGTCAACAAATGCGTGAGCAAATTGTTGAACAGTTTAAGAAAAACCTTTTTCAACCAGCTATTGCAAGGAATTTAGGGATTTCACCATCTACGGTCCGTAATATCATCAAATGTTCAGAGAATCTGGAGAAATCACTGCACGTAAGCAGTTAAGCCCGTGACCTTCGATCCCTCAGGCTGTACTGCATCAACAAGCGACATCAGTGTGTAAAGGATATCACCACATGGGCTCAGGAACACTTCAGAAGCCCACTGTCAGTAACTACAGTTGGTCGCTACATCTGTAAGTGCAAGTTAAAACTATTCTATGCAAGGCGAAAACCGTTTATCAACAACACCCAGAAACGCCGTAAGCTTCGCTGGGCCTGAGCTCATCTAAGATGGACTGATACAAAGTGGAAAAGTGTTCTGTGGTCTGACGAGTCCACATTTCAAATTGTTTTTGGAAACTGTGGACGTCGTGTCCTCCGGACCAAAGAGGAAAAGAACCATCCGGATTGTTATAGACGCAAAGTTGAAAAGCCAGCATCTGTGATGGTATGGGGGTGTATTAGTGCCCAAGACATGGGTAACTTACACATCTGTGAAGGCGCCATTAATGCTGAAAGGTACATACAGGTTTTGGAGCAACATATGTTGCCATCCAAGCAACGTTACCATGGACGCCCCTGCTTATTTCAGCAAGACAATGCCAAGCCACATGTTACATCAACGTGTCTTCATAGTAAAAGAGTGCGGGTACTAGACTGGCCTGCCTGTAGTCCAGACCTATCTCCCATTGAAAATGTGTGGCGCATTATGAAGCCTAAAATACCACAACGGACTGTTGAACAACTTAAGCTGTACATCAAGCAAGAATGGGAAAGAATTCCACCTGAGAAGCTTAAAAAATGTGTCTCCTCAGTTCCCAAACGTTTACTGAGTGTTGTTAAAAGGAAAGGCCATGTAACACAGTGGTGAACATGCCCTTTCCCAACTACTTTGGCACATGTTGCAGCCATGAAATTCTAAGTTAGTTATTATTTGCAAAAAAAAAAAAGTTTATGAGTTTGAACATCAAATATCTTGTCTTTGTAGTGCATTCAGTTGAATATGGGTTGAAAAGGATTTGCAAATCATTGTATCAACGTTGCGGAACGTGTGGTCACTGACTAAAGAGAATATCTAGTAAAGTATTACCAGGAGTTGTTCCTCATATAGCGTTATGGGACATTAGTCAGTGGTCAAGCTCATTAAAAGTCAGTAGTTTTAAAGGAGCGCATTATTCCTTTTTGCCTTTCCTACAGGTGTTCGAATCCCTTACTAGGTCTCAGAGTGACACATACACACACAGTTGGCAGACAAACCAGTCCGACTTCTTCAGGCGGGATTTGTAAGTTCAGTTTCAGTTTCTGTGTCTGTGGCGTCATTGTACAACTACCGATAGAAGGCTGCCTATAGTAGATGCTAGTTTTTCTCAGTGAGATCATAAAACTATTTGCTTATGACACAGACAAGGAGGCTTTTTTAACATAAGTCCACCTAAACCTAAAAACAACACTGGAAACAATCCAATTGTCAATTTCAGACATAGGTTATAATACCTAGCCAGCGAGTTAATGTGTGTGTGTGATGGGAGTGATCTAATCAATCTGAGACGGGTTTCCCTGTCCCTTGCAAGTACACACATGAAGTCATGTGTCATCAATCACAACGTTCTAGTCCGTCTTTACAATATTAATGTTGTTGCAACAATGTTGTTCTTGTGCCGGGAATAAATGAAGTCTTGTGTTAACAAATTTTTTTCCGCAGATTTCTTTAAAGGTGCTACCTGACAGGTTTTTGTAAGCCAAGTTATAAATGATCATGCCGAGCTGCAGGGTTGTTTAGCTAACCTTTAAATGGCTGACGGCCAAAAATACTTGCAGTCTATTTGTGACAAAGTCCAGCCATAGTCATATCCTGCAGCAGTGGTTGTTTGCAAAGTGCAGTAACGTGCTAACCCATCTTCTCTGCGTTGTTCCCCAGAATGCCCTCTGACCCCAGATACCCCCAACAGTGAGACGCGACTATGGACAAGCAACTGCCGCCTGGCAGCCCTGAAAAGGCAGAACGACATCGAGCTGAAGGTTAAACAAGGGGCTGAAAACATGATTCAGATGTACTCGAATGGTCCATCCAAGGTAAGGTTTGGGTTGCCTACAAGGCCTCATAGATGCATGCTATCCAAAAACGTTAGCACATTTTACATCAAGGAGACTTTAGTAGAAAGGGAAGACAACTTCCCCTCAGACTCCATCTAAATATGTAGATTAGCACTTGTTTGTTTCTTGTCAACTGTGGTACTTCTAGCAACAATATGAGAGCTCATGGTTGACTTATCTTTGCATTGCAGTCTTATATATGTTGTTTCATCATGTCATTATTGATTATTTGTTTTTTGTCTGTTTGCACACATGGACATGGCAATTTCATTTATCCTGCAATTAAGTACCTATGCCAGGAGATTATGTATTTCTGGGGTTTGTCTGTTTTTTGTTGGTTAGCAACTTAGCTCTAAACATTATGAGTGGATATTAATTTAACTTTCAGAAGTTGTCAGAAATAGAATAGGGACAAAGTGATTACATTTTAAGGGTTGATCCGGATCACTGTCTGAATTCAGGATTATTTTTGAAAGATTCTTTACTATTGGGAGATAGGGCCTGGCGGAGGTCTGCGCTTTCCCGGTGCTTTTGTAGTTAATATCCAGGGTTTCCCTTTTAATGTAATTGAATGTGGCGCACTGCCACGGCATATTTGTTGCTGCATCGCCTTGAAAATAAGGGTTTGTTTGTTTGTTTGTTTGTTTGTTTGTTTGTTTGTTTGTTTTACTTGAAAACAAATTAAAGTAATATAATGTATTGTAAGGCCTAGAAGAAGTCACACAAAGTCAGACGCTTTTTTTAACTTTTAGTACCAATCTTATGATAACAAACAGCACAATTCCAACCAGTTTTTCCTCTTGTGCACACACTTCCATCTCCCATTCTTGCTTGATGTACAGCTTAAGTTGTTCAACAGTCCGGGGTCTCAGTTGTCATATTTTACGCTTCATAATGCGCCACACATTTTCAATGGGAGACAGGTCTGGAGTACAGGCAGGCCATTCTAGTACCCGCACTCTTTTACTACGAAGCCACGCTGTTGTAACACATGCAGAATGTGGCTTGGCATTGTTTTGCTGAAATAAGCAGGGGCGTCCATGAAAAAGACATCGCTTGGATGGCAACATATGTTGCTCCAAAACATATGTGTACCTTTCAGCATTAATGGTGCCTTCACAGATGTGTAAGTTACCCATGTCTTGGGCACTAATACACCCCCATACCATCACAGATGCTGGCTTTTGAACTTTGCGCCTATAACAATCCGGATGGTTCTTTTCCTCTTTGGTCCGGAAGACACGACATCCACAGTTTCCAAAAACAATTTGAAGTGGACTCGTCAGACCACAGAACACTTTTCCACTTTGCATCAGTCCATCTTAGATGAGCTTGGGCCCAGCGAAACCGGCGGCATTTCTGGGTGTTGTTGATAAATGGTGTTCGCTTTGCATAGTAGAGTTATAACTTGCAATTACAGATGAAGCAACGAACTGTAGTTACTGACAGTGGTTTTCTGAAGTGTTCCTGAGCCCATGTGGCAATATTCTTTACACACTGATGTCGGTTTTTGATGCAGTACCGCCTGAAGGATTGAAGGTCACGGGCATTTGTTGGTTTTCAGCCTTGCATGCAGTGGTTTATCCAGATTCTCTGAACCTTTTGATGAAATTACGGACCGTAGATGGGGAAATCCCTAAATTCTTTGCAATAGCTCGTTGAGAAATGTTTTCGACAATTTGGTCATGCATTTGTTCACAAAGTGGTGACCCTCGCCCATCCTTGTTTGTGAATGACTGAGCATTTCATGGAAGCTGCTTTTATACCCAATCATGACACCTACCTGTTCTCTGTTAGCCTGTTCACCTGTGGGATGTTCCAAATAAGTGTTTGATGAGCATTTATCAACTTTCTCAGTCTTTTTTGCTACTTGTGCCAGCCTTTTTGAAACATGTTGCAGGCATCAAATTCCAAATGAGATAATATTTTCCAAAAATAACAAAGTTTACCAGTTCGAACGTTAAGTATCTTGTCTTTGCAGTCAATTCAATTGAATATAGCTTAAAAAGAATTTGCAAATCATTGTATTCTGTTTTTATTTGCGATTTACACAATTGTGCCAACTTCACTGGTTTTGGTTTTTTATATATATATACATATATATATATATATATATATATATATATATATATATATATATATATATATATATATATATATATATATATATATATATATATATATATATATATACTATTATTTGCGCACTATTGACAAGTAATTCACCGAAAAAAGACTTTGATTACCAAAACAAAACGCACGCCATTGTCTGGAGTGTAGTCAGCATGTCTGCAATGTGGACGTAACTTTAATATACATGTCCAAGCAGAGGAAAATTAATGTTAAAATCTTGTCTTGTTCTCGTACAATATTGTATATAATCTCGTCTCTTGAGGTAAGTGTATCATCACACCCCTAACTTGCATTGGCAGAATAAATATTTGTTGTTTTAACTTCTTACAGTAAGAGCCACATTATTGTTATTTGAGTGTTTAATTATATTTATCTACTTCCGTTTCAATATGTAAGGGTTTAAGAGTTTTTCTTACTGATAAAGGCCAAACAGGGGTTGCCCTTCACTTTCGGTATATGTGACATCATTGGAGTGTACTTCTTGTTGTAGACACGTTCGTGCGTAGAACTTCACATCAACCTTTTTGATTTTAGTCTGTACGGTCAATGTGCACAACTGAACAGCTTGGTTTCTTAGACAGCAATGTGGTTATACAAGTTTACATCTGGCTTTGTAATGCAGAAAGACGATAAATGCGTCTTGTATTAATGTTAACATCTAAGCTAGTTAGCCATTAGGATAGGATAGACTTTTAATTATCCCACTATGGAGAAATTACGTTGTTGGAGTGTAGGTTTTTACATATAGTAACAGAAGTAAAATGTAATTTTAAAAAAATATAATAATAAACACTACATATTGTGCACTAAAATGTAATGATAAATAAAAGACAAATCAAAACAAAATACACTAACATCCGTATTACACACTACGGGATTGGTCAGCATCCTTCTGTCAGCCACCTCCCTAATGCTGCCTAGTGGGCAGCCTAAGACAGAGTCAGCTCTCTTAATCAGTTTATTAAGTCTGTTTCTGTCACTGACTCGCTGCTTTTCTATGAAATAAGCGGTATCACCGTGTTTTTTTTAAAGTCTATTATTTTTCTACTGTTTATCATTACACCAGTAATCGATACATTATACCAGTAATCAATACATCTCTAAGGGACACGTTCTTTTTTTTTTTTGTCTCTAACTTGAGAATTTCTCTGAATTGCAATGAATTTAGATCAACTTCCTGTAAATCCTACTCAACATCTTGTGGAGGCGAGCCAATGCAATTCAAATTCTTCAAATTCATTTAATTAGAATTCCATGTGTGATCTTATAAATAAGTAAGCCAATGTACAAAAACAAGGGCCAGTGAAAGAATAAAGGATTTTATGACCCCAAGCTACTGTATGGTGAACAGACCATAGCAGAATATAGCTTGCCGGTGATTTCCATGCTAAATGTGAGTATTTGAATGACACGATACCATGATCCCTGGAGTTTCCCAGATTAAAGACTAAGCACCACTTCCACTCTGCAGATGGCATGAAGTGAACATAGTGGCTTTGCTTTCACCTCCTTGTTGCGGCAGGAGGCAAACGTAAGAATGTGCTGATACATGGTGTGTCACGTGCACTACTGTTTGTTCAAACATTTCACAGACGTTCCTCCTCTCATGTGCAAAGTATGATGCTCTATAATTTGGCTGGCGTGTGCGTGTTTAAAGCACCAGGGACAGGGCATGCCACCTGCTCCCAACGAGGGCAATAATTACAGCTGTACACCAATGTTGCTTCAGCAAACTGTGAGGAGAAAGGTGGAAAGACCTCTGGCGCAAAACACATATAGGGCCTGATTTACTAAGATCCAAATACCATACTCTTTCGTGTATCGTCTTCATATGTCCATCTTCGTGTCGTGTAGCCACTCCCTCGTCTCAGGTCCCACTTGGAAGAGGCCCTCCTCTGAAGGTGGTCTATGATGTGGTCGGCAGTCTGCTCAGGCTCCCCGCACTCACACGCTGCACTGTCTGTTAGGCCCCACTTCTTCATGGACGCTTTGAAGCAACCAACTCCTGTGCGACGGCGGTTCAGGAGGGTCCATTGCCGGCGAGGTAGATCTTCTCCCTCCACGCTACCTCCAGGATCCTGGATGTAATGGTGTAGGCGTGTCTGTCCTGCTGACTCCCACTCCTGCTTCCATTCCGCTGCCAGCCAGGCTTTGGTTGTCAGATCCTCCGGGATGGAAATAAGCATCTCTTGTGCGGCCTGATTGTATGGGTGGCGGGACTTGAGTCTGCTTGGAGGTGTTGCCATGGTGGTGGTTTCATGGAGGATGTGCCAGCTGTGTTCCTGGGCTTTCCTTGCCAGGGCGAGGGTAGCGGCCTCTCGCCGTAGGCCGGCTGGCGCTATCCCTGCTAGGACTGGCAGGTAGAACACGGGGGTGGGTTTCAGGCAGCCACTTATGATCCGGAGGGCATTGTTGATGGCCGTATCGACCTTCTTGGCATGTGGGCTTCTACACCAGGTTGGGGCACAGTACTCAGCTGCAGAGAATACGAGGGCTTGTGTGGAGATACGTAGTACCTTGGCCGAGGCCCCCCAGGTTGTACCAGCTAGGCGCCGGATGAGTGAGACCCTTGCTGTTACTTTAGCCCTCACTTCATCCAAATGTTGTTTGTAGGACAGTGTCCTGTCCAAGCGTACACCCAGGTACTTTGGGGCCTGCTGGAACTCCAGGGGTTTGTTGTCCACTAAGATATCCAGCTCCCTTCTTGCTTCCCTGTTGCAGAGGTGGAATGCTGCTGATACAGTCTTTCCCTTACTGAGCTGCAGTCGCCAGCTTCGAAGGTAGGCAGCCAGGACGTCCATGTCCTGATTGAGACCCTCTTCAACCGCCTTCCATGTGGGCGGGTGTAGCATGATGGCTAGGTCATCCGCGTATCCATACCTTCTAGATGTTGTCACCGGTAGGTCAAAGATGTAGATGTTGAAGAGCATCGGTGAGAGGACAGACCCTTGTGGGAACCCGTTTCTCAGCCTCCTGAACCTGCTGCGCTGGCCATCACTGGTCTGGAGAATGAAGCTGCGGTTTGACAGCATCTCCATGATGAAGTTGACCATATGACAGTCCGGGATTGTTCTCAGCAGCTTCAGGTGGAGTCCGCGGTGCCAGACGGTATCGTAAGCAGCAATCAGGTCCAGTAGTACCACCCCAGCTTTTGTTTTGGCCTGGAAGCTGTCCTCGAGATCTTGTGTGAGAAGGGTTACCTGGTCCACTGTAGACCTGCCCCGACGGAAGCCAGCCTGTTCCCTCGGAAGTTGTGAGTCAACTACTGGCTCAATTCGGCTGTGTATCATCCTCTCCAGGATTTTAAAAGGGACGCAGAGCAACGAGATTGGTCTGTAGGACTTGGGGTCATCCGCAGGTTTGTTGGGTTTCAAGAGGGCTATGACAGCGGCCCGTCGCCATGCCCTTGGGAGCTTGGACCTCCGGAGGCACGCAGAGAAGAATGCACGCAGCCAGGCAGATGTTATTTCGCTCTGGTGGATCACAAACTCTGGGTGGATGTTGTCGGAGCCTGGTGCCTTGCCTTGTTTGAGTTTGGCCATAGCGTCCTTGAGCTCAGCTGGTGTGATATCTCCTGACAGGTTGGCATTAACACTGGCCGCCCTAGAGAGACTGGATACCTCGTGGGATGTTGAGCGGGCAAACTCTTTGTCTGCATCTGGGAAGCGGCCATTTTTCAGGAGTTGGGCTGCGATGGAGTTTGCTGTCACAGGGCACTTGGGAGGCGGTGTACTTCTTCCTGAGAGCTGGTTTATGGTCTGCCACGCTTTACGGCTGGAGTGGGTAAAGTCAATCGACTCGACGACCTCTGTCCATCTAGGCCTGCGAGTGGCGTCCAGCTTCTCAAGCAGTGCCGTTGCTGTCGCATCCACTTCAGCTCTTGAGCTAGCCTGCTGGTGGGCTCGCAGGAGGTGGTTGCACTCCTCGTTCCAACCCGGGATGTAGTTTGCATTGTAGCCTCGTGGTATGGTTTTCTTCGCTGCCCCTGTCAGCACTTCACAGTAGGCTGCATATGCAGCATCCACATTAGGAGTGTCTGGGTCCGGGAGGGTGACAGATCTTCTCTCTGTGTCAACAGAAAAAGCATGCCAGTTGGCCTTCCGGAAATTCCATCTTTTGACAGGCTTCCCTGCGACCGGCTGCACCAGTGATGGTATTCTGATGACAGATGGTCGGTGGTGTGATCGGGGGAACCTGTCAATGACCCTTCCCTCTGGCATCGGGTCATTACTGTGGAACACAACAAAGGCGAGGTCTGGGTTGGTGAAGGTGTTCCATCTGGAGGAGTAGAAGCTTGGTGGCTCTTTGGGGTCAAACAGGAGATGGGCGTTGGCATTGGAGGCCCACTCGCTCAGCGTCTCCCCATCCGGTGTTGTGTGGGAGTATCCCCAGTCGGTGTGCTGGCAGTTAAAATCCCCGGCGTAGATGGCGGGTGCCAGGGTAGTTGGGAGGGCCGATGTGGACAGTACAGATGGTGGGGGCTTGTACACGTTCACAACCGTTGTTGTCTGTATCCTCGTGGACATCCACTCGAGACTAGCGCCTGGAGGGGATTGGCCTGTGGCTGTCCAGCTGAGGTCAGACCTGACAAAGGTGGCCATCCCGTGCTGCCTGCTGAGGATGGAGCCGGCGAGGTGGAACCCGGGCAACCTGAGAAAGTCTGCTTTTCCACAGTGCGTCTCCTGAAGGAGGACGGCCGCGACTTCATGGGAGTCGGCGAGGTGGCGTATGATGTCCAGTTTTGGCGGTGGTGAGGCCCTCGACATTTAGCTGGAGCACTGTCAGGCCCTGGCGCTTGATGATCGGGATGGCTGCCCGCCCTGACGTGAGCTTGCGTCCCCCCGGCCTCTTGCGCCCTGATCTGACAGCGTGACCATTGGGTGGCGACATTCGTTTCATGAGCTAGTCTTGCACCATATCTCATTACTTGCAGGGGAGGCCGCGTGGAGGCTGTCGTCTTCTCCCCCTGTCGTCTTCTCCCCCAAATACCACACGCTAAACAGCGTGTGCAAAGTATAACTTTGGCGTGTTGCGTGTGAGTCACAATGGATAACTGCTGGCGTTTTGCTATGTTTTTAAACATGCAACAGACATGTACCACTTTTTCTGAGTTATTTTGGAAACAGTCCTGCAGTGCATCTGCAACGGAGGCACGCTGAAGGTGCGCTCATGGACATTGCTGGCACTAACTGCGAGCGTGCGCTGGAATGGTCCAGATGCAAGAAAATGCATATTACGAGAAGTAAATGAAGCAACGAACATCATAAAAATAAAAAAAACATCAGACACCAAAATGCAGCAATTGGATTTGTTTTAATCAACCCCTTAAGTCATCCAGCAGCTATAAAATTAGAAAATGATATTGCTGTATGTCTAGACCAGGGGTCGGCAACCCGCGGCTCCAGAGCCGCATGCGGCTCTTTGACCACTCTGATGCGGCTCAGCTGCATTTGCTGATCCTCCCGATTTTTCCGGGAGACTTCCGGTTTTCAGTGCCTCTCCCGGAAATCTCCCGGGGCATATATTCTCCGATTTTCACCCGGACAACAATATTGAGGACGGGCCATGATGGCACTGCCTTTATTAGCGTCCTCTACAACCTGTCGTCGCGTCCGCTTTTTCACCATACTATCTGCGTGCCGGGCCAGTCAGATATTGTATGCAGTCTCTGTTTACACACGTAAGCGACTGCAAGGCATACTTGGTCAACAGCCTTACAGGTCACACTGACGGTGGCCGTATAAACAACTTTAACACTTACTAATATGCGCCACACTGTGAACCCACACCAAACAAGAATAACAAACACATTTCGGGAGAACATCCGCACCGTAACACAACATGAACACAACAGAACAAATACCCAGAATCCCATGCATCCCTAACCCTTCTGAGCTACATTATACACCCCCGCTACCACTAAACCCCGCACCCCCCAACCCCGCCCACCTCAACCGACGCACGGAGGGGAGGGGTTGATGTGTAGGGGGGGCAGGGTTGGGGGGGGCGGGGTTTGGTGGTAGCGGGGGTGTATAATGTAGCACGGAAGAGTTAGGGATGCATGGGATTCTGGGTATTTGTTCTGTTGTGTTACGGTGCGGATGTTCTTCCGAAATGTGTTTGTCATTCTTGTTTGGTGTGGGTTCACAGTGTGGCGCATATTACTAAGAGTGTTAAAGTTGTTTATACGGCTACCGTCAGTGTGACCTGTATGGCTGTTGTCCAAGTATGCCTTGCAGTCACTCATGTGTGTCTGCAGAAGTCCCATACAATATGTAACTGGGCTGGCACGCTGTCTGTACAGGTTGTAGAGGGCGCCAAAGGCAGTGCCATCACGGCACGTCCTTATTGTTGTGTGGGTGGAAATCAGCAGAAAAATCGGGAGGGTTGGCAAGTATGACGCTGTCAAGCGCCATTCATATAAAACATGCGGGCCGCACTAACATTACATTTTCATATTAAGGTGCGGGCCGCGTGTCTGAGACCCCTGGTTTATACATAGCACAAAGCAAAAAAAACTTTATATGCAGAGTTATTTCATTTTAAATTTTAAAAAGAGTTTTGTGGCTCCCAATGTTTTCTTTAATTTGTGAAACGGGTCAAAATGGCTCTTTGAGTGGTAAAGGTTGCCGACCCCTGGTCTAGACAATATGTCTAATATTTTTATTTTTTACAGTCCATATACTTTATACGGAGCTGCAGCACGATTGCCTCTTTTTCAACTCAACTGCCAGTTTTTGTAGACGTGCTAAATATAAATGCAAAACACCGGCCGCAGAACAGTTTCAGTTTTGATAAATCACACTGCGTGTCCTAAATAAATACATTTGCATTTTCTCCTCCCAGTGTTATGGGCGGTCTAATAATCAGCATACATTCTGCATATCCATGAAGACAAACCCACTAAATGGATTGCGTTTCTCATTTTGCTCACTGAAGACACGGAATCCTCTGTGCACAAGTTTCGTAGTTTAGCTTTGCATGTGTTATCAAGTTTGCACATGTTTTAAAACATGTAAACCTTTAGTAGGTCAGGCACATGGTACTCTGCAAGTGTGTAAAAAGTAATGGTACAATTGACCTCATTGGTAGCTTCTATGTGAAGCGGTCATGCCAATGGTGTCATTGGAAGTTGTTAGCTAACATTCATGATTAAAAATGGAGATATGAATGTCAGCGGCACTAACCAGTGTCCCTGTGAGGTCGTAATGTGTTGTAATCAGGTTGGAAATAGCACTGTCATGATGTCAGAAAGGAAGTTCCTGTTGGAGAAAAGCCTTTTCTTGTATTGATAAGTTCAGAACATTCTAACTGGCGAGTCTGTGTGCACGTGTAGTAAGAAAAAAGTCTGTTAACTGCACAATGATAAAACATTTGGGTTCGAATGAGGAACAAATGAAGTCTTCTGAGCCCCTTTTAACCTATACATCTAGAATTGTCCCGATACCAATATTTTGGTACCGGTACAAAATGTATTTAGATACTTTTCGATACCTTTCGATACTTTTCTAAATAAAGTGGACCACAAGAAAATGGCATTATCGGCTTTATTTTTAACAAAAAATCTTACGATACATTAGGGGACGGCGTGGCGAAGTTGGTAGAGTGGCCGTGCCAGCAATCGGAAGGTTGCTGGTTACTGGGGTTCAATCCCCACCTTCTACCATCCTAGTCACGACCGTTGTGTCCTTGGGCAAGACACTTCACCCTTGCTCCTGATGGCTGCTGGTTAGCGCCTTGAATGGCAGCTCCCGCCATCAGTGTGTGAATGGGTGAGTGTGGAAATACTGTCAAAGCGCTTTGAGTACCTTGAAGGTAGAAAAGCGCTATACAAGTATAACCCATTTATCATTTATCATTCTTATTGCAATCGAAGAACAATTTTGTCCTTAAATAAAATAGTGGACATACTAGACAACTTGTCTGTTAGTAGTAAGTAAGCAAACAAAGGCTCTTAATTAGTCTGCTGAAATATGCAGTAATATATTGTGTAATTTCTCATTCTATTATTTTGTCAATATTATGAGGGACCAGCTGTAAAAATGTATTATTAATCCACTTGTTCATTTACTGTTAATATCTGGTTATTTTCCGTTTGAACATGTTCTATCTACACTTCTGTTAAAATGTAATAATCACTTATTCTTCTGTTGTTTGGATAATTTACATTAGTTTTGGATGATACCAAGAGTTTAGGTATCGATCCGATACCAAGTAGTTACAGGGTCATACATTGGTCATATTTAAAGTCCTCATGTGTCCAGGGACGTATTTCCTGAGTTTATAAACATAATATGAATTTTTAAAAAAGGAAAAAAGATTTTGTGGCGATAAAATATATCGATGTAATCATTGTAGTATCGCTAAATACACTATTGTACAAGGTATCATTACAGTTGATGCCAGGTGTATATCCACCCATGGTATTTGTTTACATTCAGGCGCGCTGGTTTTTGTTAGTGATGACGCCGGTGAGCGTTTGCATCTTCCTACGGTGTGTAGTGAAGCATGTTTAGCTATTCCTCGTCCTGCAGGGATGATACTTTTCAGAAACATATTTTATTTGTCACCATGGAGGTGAGGATTAGTGATTTAGAAGTAGCTAAAACACTGCAGACTGCCGATGGACTGCTCACTAACTAGCCATGTCTTAAAACACCTCTTCTTGAGGGCTTTTTAGTGTTTATCTTCACCTTTATCGTCAGTTTTTTGGCCAAAATGCGTCCGTTCTCCCTTTTCTGTCTACACACTGTCTGCTTGTAAGTATTATGTGATTGTGCGCTGCTGAACATGCTCCTCTGCTCGTAAAACCAGCAATGTCACGACGTGATGACGCACCGTTATGCCCGGGAACCGGTACTTTTCAAACAGACTATAGTACCGTTTTTTATTCATTAGTACCGCGATACTATGCTAGTACCGGTATACCGTACAACCCTAATACCATCTCAAAGAATTTGTCCTCGCTGTAGGGATTTGGTCCCTCTGCCTGACCTAACTGGATTAATTTCCGCTCATAGGATCGTAAGTTGCTGGCGACAGCGCAGCAGATGCTCCAGGACAGCAAGATGAAGATCGAGTTCATCAGGATGCAGATCCTCAAAGCAAGCCAGGCCAATGAGCTGAGCTTCGAGAGCAATGACGTGATGGGTGAGAATGTTCTTTAGGTGAAACCATGAAGGTTGGACACAGAAATCACCATTGAGCATGTAAGGTATTTAGGTTCTTTCATTGTCATCCAGACAAGGCCATCATCAGTCCTCTGGACCTACGGGTGGAAGAGCTGTGTCACCATGCCAGAATAGAGTCTGCTGTAGCAGAGGGAGCCAAGAACGTCATGAAACTCCTGGGCACAGGAAAAGTCACAGAAAAAAGAGCACATTTAGAGGTATATCCTTCAATAAATCAAATAGACGATCCATAGTAGTCATAAACCACGATTCTGCTCTTTTACTCCTCATAGAACAGTCTTGATTTCTGAACATTAACCGTTACACTGCAAATTATTCGCCACTTGCCAAGATTCATCATTTTATTTTTAGAGATTTCCCCAGACAAAAATTTTAAAATTGAGAAAATAACTATTCAAATAAGATATTTTGGTCCCCCTCCAAAGAAAATCTTGTTTAAATATTTTACAAAATTTCACATATTCATAATTAAGAATAACAAGTTCAATAATGCTTGTTTTCAGAAAAAAATACATATGTAGCTTAAAATTTCTGCTAATTTCTAAATATGCAAATCCTAATTTAGGATGTTTTAGCAAGTCAAAGGATCTGTCCATCCAGTGAGTTCATTTCACTAGTTTTTTGGATTATTTCCTAAAATCTAGTCGTTGTATCTTATATTTTGACAGCTCTTTTTTGCAGTTTATTTTCTCTGGCAGATTTTGACAGACATCACCTTCTTCTCCACCCAATTCAGGCGCAGGCTCGCTTTAATGAGTCCAGCCAAAAGCTGGACCTTCTGCGGCATTCGTTGGAGCAGCGCCTCAGCGAGCTGCCTAAGAACCACGCACGCAGCAACAGCATAGTGGAGGAGCTGTCACTTCTTTCCGCGCCAGTTCTCAGCCCACGATCCAGCCTCATTTCCACGCAGAACCAGTACAGCACCGTCACCAAGCCCGCCGCACTTACAGGTATCGTCAGGACTTACATGTACCTCACCTCGATAACCACCTCAAGAGGTCTTCTCTATCTTAGGCCTTGTTCACATTGCAGGTCAATTCCAACTTTTTTTCCCATATCTGACCTGTAACAAATGTTTTCAGGTCAGTAGCCCCGTATAACTTGCACACTAAATCTGATTTTGTCCTCAAGTGACATGGATCTGATTTTTGTTGCCAGTCTAAACGCTCCAAAGTGCTTCAAATCTGATCTTTTGACATCAGATTCAGGCCACATCAGGAGGTAGTCCTGAATCCGATTGGAATCTGGTCTTTTCAAATGTGACTTGAATGTGACTATTTTGCCATCTTTGGGCAAGCTACGTCACTCGTGCGCGCCCGAAAGACGCAGTCGCCAGCGGAAGTGGATATTTCATCACAACATCCGGTTTCTGTTTTTATTTAAGACGACCACATTTTCAGTGCATCACTTGTCAATAGTGCACAAATAATATTTTTTATATAATATATGAATATATATTTTGATTCAGAAGAAATAGCGATTTTTAAAAGACCAGAATTGACGCTGGCTTACATGTGAGTTGAAAAATAAAGCTAACATAGATCCACGCTGATGTAACAGCCGTAAAAAGATTACAACCCTCCCAAATATATTACACTATATACATCCATTCATATATTAAATTACTTTACTTTCCCCTAAAAAACGCTAATTTTTAAGGTGTGAATACTTTTATTTTATTTTGTAGTAGTAGCGACTTCCTCCCGCTCAACTTCCTTTGTTTTCACTTTATCAAAGGGCGCATACAAGTGACGTCGGGGCCACATTGGGGCCAGATTGAGGCCACAATGGGGCTGCATTGTGGCCACATTGGTGCCTGTGCATGTTTACACTGGAGTCTGATAAAAATCACATTTGACTTGGAGTGTAAAACACTGGAATACATTTGTGCCACTTTGGCGTGCAGTGTCCACTGTTTGCGTTACCGCACTTTTTGTGTCTTTTTATGCTTTAAAATCAGAAAGGATGCGCATTTCCGGAAGTCCGCACATCCCCGGGACGCAGATTTTATTTTATTTTTTACCGACCCTGCCTTCTCCGGGTCAAAACTCCGGTTTGCTTGTTTTTTTATCGATTATCGCTTTCCGCCGGTGTTTTGTTTTGTTTATATTGCCGGGTTAAATTTCCGTCCCCACTTCTTGCGTTTTTATTGGTCAACTTCAAAGTAATAAACTTTCTGGTACAATTTCTTAAATTTTGATTTGCTGAAAGTTTTATCAATCACAAATACTGCATTTCCAGTATTAGGACTCCCGTGTGTTATTGTTTTTGTCATGGCGAGCAATAAACCCTAGAAGCAAAGCTTCAATGAAAAGTGGCTTCAGGAGCCACCTTTCAGCAAATGGCTCACTTATGAAGATGGAAAGATGTTTTGCACGCCATGTAAACAGGCTAAGAAAAAGAACACGTTTTGTGGCTGGATCTGATTTTCAAAGATCCAGCCTCACCAGGCACCAAGAAACATCATGTTACACCTTTCCTCCTTGTCGGCTCCCAGACCGTGATCAAGGAGCACAGGGGAGATGTTCCCTCCAGGGCCGATGTATTGTCGGGGGCGACACCCTCCACTTTGCCCAACAGTTCCACTCCTGGATCGTAATGACGAGGCCGTTGATTCGTTACAACTCTTTATTTATGTTTTCCACAAGGCCAACCGGACATCCACTATGCTACTAACGCTCCTGCACACAAACTGCTAAAGCTCTCTCTCCTCTCTCTCGCCCACTCACTTACACACGTCACTCACCCCAGATACTGCCATTCTTAAAGGCCTACTGAAACCCACTACTACCGACCACGCAGTCTGATATTTTTCAATGATGAAATCTTAACATTGCAACACATGCCAATACTGCCGGGTTAACTTATAAAGTGCAATTTTAAATTTCCCGGAAAACTTCCGGCTGAAAACGTTTCGGTATGATGACGTTTGCGTGTGACGTCACGGGTTGAAGCAGACATTTTGGAATAGCACGGTGGCCAGCTTAAGTCGTCTGTTTTTACCACATAATTCCACAGTATTCTGGACATCTGTGTTGGTGAATCTTTTGCAATTTGTTCAATTAACAATGGAGATTGCAAAGAAGAAAGCTGTAGGTGGGATCGGTGTATTAGCGGCTGGCTACAGCAACACAACCAGGAGGACTTTGAGTTGGATAGCAGACGCGCTACCATGAGTACAGCTTTGGCTTCCAAACATTTGATCGCTTGCCCGTACGTGTGTGCCGCTATGTGCATGTCACATACGTAACTTTTGGGAAATATATGTTTCTTGCCGAGTCTGATGGCGGTCGGAGGTTGACTTCCTCCGTCTCCGGGCCGCCGACCGCACAGATCATCGTGGTGAAGTCTTTCGTCGCGCCGTCGATCGCTGGAGCGCAGGTGAGCACGGGTGTTGATGAGCAGATGAGGGCTGGCGTAGGTGGAGAGCTAATGTTTTTAGCATAGCTCTGTCGAGGTCCCGTAGCTAAGTTAGCTTCAATGGCGTCGTTAGCAACAGCATTGCTAAGCTTCGCCAGGCGGCACAGCATTAACCGTGTGGTTACAGGTCCAGGGTTTGGTAGTAGTGTTGATCTTCTGTCTATCCTTCCAGTCAGGGGCTTATTTCTTCTGTTTCTATATGCAGTTAAGCACGATGCTATCACGTTAGCTCCGTAGCTAAAGTGCTTCGCCGATGTATTGTCGTGGAGATAAAAGTCACTGTGAATGTCCATTTCGCGTTCTCGACTCTCATTTTCAAGAGGATATAGTATCCGAGGTGGTTTGAAATACAAATCCGTGATCCACAATAGAAAAAGGAGAGAGTGTGGAATCCAATGAGCCCTTGTACCTAAGTTACGGTCAGAGTGAAAAAAGATACGTCCTGCACTGCACTCTAATCCTTCACTCTCACTTTCCTCACCCACGAATCTTTCATCCTAGCTCAAATTAATGGGGTAATCGTCGCTTTCTCGGTCCGAATCGCTCTCGCTGCTGGTGTAAACAATGTGCAAATGTGAGGAGCCCTTCAACCTGCGACGTCACGGTACTTCCGGTACAGGCAAGGATTTTTATCAGCGACCAAAAGTTGCGAACTTTATCGTCGTTGTTCTCTACTAAATCATTTCAGCAAAAATATGGCAATATCGCGAAATGATCAAGTATGACACATAGAATGGATTTGCTATCCCCGTTTAAATAAGAACATTTCATTTCAGTAGGCTTTTAAAGAAGCACACACACACACATATGCTACTCTCACAAAAATCAGTTCACAAGTCGGCCGAAACAGCTGAGAAGCAGTCGACCAGCTTTTTTGGCGCTCTGAAAAGAGCAGAGGGGGAAAGTAAAGACTGTTATTAGCCAGCTTCGGACTGTGTATTACTTAGCCAAAGAGAACCTCCCATTGTTGAAGTTCCCAAGCCTGATTGAGCTGCACAAGTCCAATGGTGCCAGCATACCTATGGCCATCACGAAGCCAGAGATGAAATGCTAGAGGCATTGAGTGCCACTGTATTAAATGACATTAAAACTAACTTTCAAAATTCTAAGTTGGTTAGCATTATTTGCGATGAATGTGTAGATGTGGCGGTTTTTAAACGACTGAGGATCTACAATACAGGTGAGAATAATCAATTCAATTTGTCTTATGCATGTATGCCCTGGCACGCGATTATCATCATTTCATGACCGAAACAAAAAACTTTTTACACTTTTATACTGAAATAAATA
The DNA here is from genome assembly GCF_033978785.1 of Entelurus aequoreus. NCBI lineage: Eukaryota > Metazoa > Chordata > Actinopteri > Syngnathiformes > Syngnathidae > Entelurus > Entelurus aequoreus. The sequence goes on along the minus strand of NC_084746.1, from coordinate 18,616,804 downwards.
CACCTACAACTTATTAAATAAAAATGTAGAAAAAAATACCGGCAGCTGTAAAGTTTAGATCCGTGAAGGAAAGTACAAAGTGAATGAATGTTTATAACTGAATACATTTACATATGCATAAACATTTCGGGTTTTTTGTTCTATTTTTTTAATTAATTAGGTAACGTTTATGGGCAATACGGTGGAACATGTGCCTCACCATACGAAGGTCATGAGTTCGATCCCGTGCTCGGGGTCTTTCTGTGTGGAGTTTGCATGTTCTCCCTGTTACTGCGTGGGTTCCCTCTGGGTACTCCGGCTTCCTCCCACTTCCAAAGACATGCACCTGGTGATAGGCTGATTGGCAACACTAAATGGTCCCTAGTGTGTGAATGTGAGTGTGAACGTTGTCAATTCGTGTTGGCCCTGCGATGAGGTGGCGACTTGTCCAGGGTGTACCCAGCCTTCCGCCCGAATGCAACTGAGATAGGCTCCAGCACCCCCCGCAACCCCGAGAGGGACAAACGGTAGAAAATTGATAAATGGAAGTAACGTTCATGACAACCTTTTTACAAAAGACAATATAGAATGTGAGATATAACAGGATAATGCATACATTTATCACTTGTTTTCAAAATGGTTACAAAAAATTCGGACCCCATAAATTTACTGTGGGACCCCAATTTGAAAATTCCTAGTGCCAACACTGAGTGTAAAAGTAGTCTGTGTGAACAGTGCAATTCCGAATGTTTCATATTGGACCCAGGCCTCTTTTGTATGTGGATATAAATCGATATATATGCTCAGGTCGCATTCATCCGACCAGGACGTCATTAAAAAGCAATAAGCGTCATAATTATTCCCCAAAATAGATGGTTACAAAATTAATAGTTGACAACGAGCAGAAAACAGGTGAAAATTAAATGTTTTAGGAACTCAGGTGAAAGTTCCAGCACTCCTGTCTACTACTGCTCGCCCACAGACACGCTCTTTAAGCAGACATAAAAGCCAATTATCCTGTACATCTACCAGAGACCAAATACTTGTCTTCTTTCTTAATCTTCTACGTGCAATAATTTTGGTTCAGAAAATGTAGACTTTGATCGCACAAAATCTTTGAAATTGCCACAAATGTGCCAGAACTGAGGCCAACGAGAATGGAAGCCACGTTTACTTCCATAAACACTGCAGTGCGTGTGACGGCATGACGCCATGCAGGTCAGATTGCATTCACATTAGAAATCACATCTTTTTTCACTAAAAAGATCGTATTTGAAAAAAAAAAACGATGGGACATAGGACCCTGCAGTGTGAACATAGCCTAGGTGTACAAGACTGTTTGACTTATTCAACATTTGTGTGATTATTTCTCCCACCGCCCCTCCAGGCACGCTGGACGTCAGGCTCATGGGCTGTCAAGACCTTCTGGAAAATGTCCCCGGACGCTCCAAAGCGGCATCTGTCCCGCTGCCTGGCTGGAGCCCTAGCGAAACGCGTTCATCCTTCATTAGCCGAGCGAACCGAAACCGCAGTGTGAGCTCCCGAAACATGACAAAAAGCGAGGAGCTCTCCAGTAAGTCCATCATATCAAGTGTAGAAGAATAAATACTGATACGAGTTACATTCAGCAAGGCTCAATCTGTCTTTCATCAGACGAAATTAGTGCGGTTTTAAAGCTGGACAACACAGTCGTAGGTCAGACCAGCTGGAAGCCTGTCAGTAACCAGGCCTGGGACCAGAAGTTTACTTTGGAGCTGGACCGGGTAACGAACACACACACACTGGAACGCCTCTGGCTTGTAGGTCCAACATGGACACCCCAGCTCTCACACAAGTTCGTCATCGTCCTTTCCTAGTCCCGTGAGCTGGAGATCTCCGTGTACTGGCGGGATTGGCGGTCACTCTGCGCGGTCAAGTTCCTGCGCCTTGAGGACTTCCTGGACAACCAACGACACGGCATGTGTTTGTACCTGGAACCAGAGGGGATGCTGTTTGCCGAGGTTGGCGCACACATATTCATGTTGACATGCTAACAGTCCTAATACACTTTGCTGGACACCATCATGAAGTAGAGCTTGTCACCATTTTATTTAGGTGACATTTTTTAATCCTGTTATTGAGAGACGACCAAAGTTGCAAAGACAGAAGAAGATTTTCTCAAAGCAGCAGGGTGAGCCAACTTAGTTTTACCTTTAAAATAAATACTAATCCTTTTCATCATATCCTGTTTGATTGTGTTGGTTTGTGTTTCTTCCCTTATGGGTCATAAGGTAAGACTTTCCTGCGAGCCCCTCAGATGAACATCAACATTGCCACCTGGGGCCGTCTGGTGAGAAGAGCCATTCCCACCGTCAGCACCAATTCCTTTAGTCCACAGACCGCTGAGACTGGGTCCAGCAGCATCCCGGGTTCACCCACACCCAGCAGGCAAGTGAAGGCACAATGTGCCAGTCTCGCACAAGACCTGACGTGGTTCTTACTGTTGTGTCTAAAGTCTGTCCTTTCCTGTACACAGTGACCCACTGGTTACCAAGCTCGACTTTGACAGAGAGCCAACCCCGGGCCCCAAATTCTACCCAGCACCCGAAAGCATCCGCAAATCCCCAGAGCAACACAACAAGCTGCCTGACAAGGAGGAAGTGCAGGTATTGAATTCTGCGTGTTATGGATGTCAAAAAATCACAACCAACACTAAGGTACCTATAAAGCGCACCCATATTTCAGCCGCACGCACCAAATTTGAGAAGAAATACATATTTTTATATATATATTTGTTACATCGGACTATAAGCAGCAGATCTAAAAAGAAAGATTTTGTAATTTACATAATGTAGGGCTGCAACTAACAACTAATTTGATAATCGATTAATCTGCCGATTATTGCTTCGTAATCGATTAGTAATCGGATAAAAGAGACAAACTACATTTCTATCCTTTCCAGTATTTTATTGAAAAAAACCAGCATACTGGCACCATACTTATTTTGATTATTGTTTCTCAGCTGTTTGTAAATGTTGCAGTTTATAAATAAAGGTTTATAAAAATAATAATAATAATAATAAAAAATAAAAATAAAAAGTAGCCTCTGCGCATAGCATATATCCAACGAATCAATGACTAAATTAATCGCCAACTATTTTTATAATCGATTAGTTGTTGCAGCCCTACTTAAATGTTTCCAAACGGTGTCTGTAACACGGCAGTAAAACAGCTGATCACACAAAACCAAAGTCATCGTCATAGACCCACTAGCTGTGCGAGCTAGCTCTCAAATCAGCTAAACCAGGGGTCGGCAACCCAAAATGTTGAAAGACCCATATTGGACCAAAAATACAAAAACTAATCTGTCTGGAGCCGCAAAAAATTAAAGCCATATTACATACAGATAGTGTGTCATGAGATATAAATTGAATTAAGAGGACTTAAAGGAAACTAAATGACCTCAAATATACCTACAAATGAGGCATAATGATGCAATATGTACATATAGCTAGCCTAAATAGCATGTTAGCATCGATTAGCTTGCAGTCATGCACTGACCAAATATGCCTGATTAGCACTCCACACAAGTCAATAACATCACCAAAACTCACCTTTGTGCCTTCACGCACAATGTTAAAAGTTTGGTGGACAAAATGAGACAGAAAAAGAAGTTGCGTAAAACACATCTTAGAAAGTTGTACATGTAAACAAACTACGGTGAGTTCAAGGACAGCCAAAATTAGTAGAACAAAACGGCGCCCGCCAAATACTCGAATCAGTGAAGCATGTTTAATATAAACAGTGTGATTTCTAACAATTAGGGAGGTTTGTGTCATGTTTGTCTTCCTACAGAAACCATATTAAAACAAACAAAAAAAAATTTCCCGTCATCTTTTTCCATTTTTCATACATTTTTGAAAAAGCTCCAGAGAGCCACTAGGGCGGCGCTAAAGAGCCGCATGCGGCTCTAGAGCCGAGGGTTGCCGACCCCTGAGCTAAACAGACTCAAAAACTCCACGGTGACGTTTTGGAGAATTTACTGAGGAATTTGTGAAACTGAAACAATACAAAAAGAATGTAAGTTAATAATACTAACACAGACATTTGTAAACGTGTTGCACGTTAGCTAATGCTAACGACGCTAGCTTCATTACAATCCGACATACATGAAAACACTCCTACAGACATCACACCTGGGATGCTTTAGTAAGTAAGAATTGTTTTAGTTATATTGTAAAACTTGCAAACGTTGCTTGGTGTGATGAATAAAGAATCCTTTCAAGCAAAAACGCTATGGACGAATATTAGACGAAAAGGGACTTAAACTTCTGGTTCAAGGCATGAAACAGGAAGTACATTTTCAACCCGCAGCTCCTGCAGACGGTGCCATAGCACAAACAATAACACACCTTTTCAGTGTCTGTGTTATATCAAAACTTTTTGTTAAATACAAAACGTTATGGTTGTTAGTGAAAAAATATCCATAAATTAGCCGCACAGTTTTATAAGCAGCAGGGTGCAAAGCGTTGGAAACATGTAGCAGCTTATAGTCTTAAAATACGGTACTTTTTTGGACAACTGAAAAACAACTGCACGACACATTTGAATGATTGATATACATGGAACCAGTCTTCTCGTGGTACCTCACTTTTTGTACGCCTCACTTTTTTGCATGGTTTGGTTTTGCCTCAGTTTTTGTATACTTTCCTGGTTATTATAGATAGATAGATAGATAGATAGATAGTACTTTATTGATTCCTTCAGCCAGACATTACACGAAACAAACTAGTCTGTTTGCTTGCATATCATTCGACAACATTTGGTGCCTAAACAGAGCCTTAGCGACTGTTTTCATGTTTGACTGCAAAATAAGTAACCCTGAGTAGAGGGCCAAAAAAAGTTGTGAGAACCAGCACTTCTCTCTTAAAAAAAAAAAAAAAAAAAAAAAAGAGAGAGAAACTATCGAATTCAAGAAAGAGCCAATGTACTTCTTCTCTTTCCTCTCATCCTCTCATTGACACATTGTCTTCTGACTTCCATCCCCTCTCTCCAGGATGCACTCGCCTCCTTCGACTTCCTGAACCAGAGAAACAGCCTTGCATTGAAACCAGATCTGGACTTGGTGGTAGAAACGGAGGTGCAACATCCAGACCTGGAGCTCACGGCCTTCCAGAAAGATGCTGAGATAAGGTACACCTCCACTGTCAGGTGGCTTTGAAAACTATTCATGCTCTAGCTAGGACAGGCTGATAAAGGATGTATGGGCCATTTTTTGGTAGTTTTGATTGTCAAAACCAGTGTAATTTATACTTTTTTTTTCAAAGAAGTAGAAAATGCAATTTTGGTAGAAATGTTGTGTAAATGTTAAAGAGCCAAAGCCGAACTGAAATGCTAACAGTGAGCACGCTGGCCAGATAACGTCAAGTAACCAAAAATATGAGCACAATGAGCTAAAAAAGCTAGCATGCTAATAGTGCTATGTTAACAAAAGCATGCTTACTTTTAGCATTAGTGAAATACCAAACTATTAATGCCTGCTAAAATAGCTAAAAAAAATCTAGCATACTAATGTTAGCATGTCAAAATGCTAACTGTAACATGCGTCAAGTACCAAGATATATTAGTGAAGTGAATTATATTTATATAGCGCTTTTTATCTAGAGGTTCAAAGCGCTTAACATAGTGAAACCCATTATCTCCATCTTTAAGCTACATTTAAACCAGTGTGGGTGGCACTAGGAGCAAGGAGGGTAAAGTGTCTTGCCCAAGACACACCGGCACTGACTAGGATGGCAGAAGCTGAAAATCGAACCCGGAACCCTCAAGTTGCTGGCTCTGCCGCTCTACCAACTGAGCCATGCTTCCCCCGTGCAATATTACTCTGAATGTGTACCTGAAAAAATTGTTTATAATGCTAGCCTGCGGTTACCATGCATCAAGTACCAAAATATGATTGAGGTATACCTACAAAATAGCTTTTAAAAAAAAGCTAGCATACTAACTTTAGCACTCTAACAGGTATCATTTGTCAAATATTAGAATATTTGACGCTAAGGTGTATACCTGCAAAATTTGCCAAAAAAGCTAGTATGCTAATATTTGAACGCTAATAGCTGTGCCACGGGCCACTGAATATTAACTGCGAGCCGCAAATGGTCCCTGACTGACCTTTGGACACCCTTGGTCTAGGACTTGAGATCCATCCATCCTTTTTCTACCGCTAGTCCCCTTTGGGGTCGCGGGGGGTGCTGGAACCTATGCATCTGCTTAGGGCTGGGCAATATATCGAACATACTCGATATATCGCGGGTTTGTCTCTGTGCGATATAGAAAATTACTATATCGTGATATTCGAGTATACGTTCTCGCGCAATTGCTTTTAGCTGCAGGCATTACACTACAGGCTCTTCTCACTTTCTTGTCTCTCCTCACAGAGACATAAAACAAGCGCGCCTTTTTACATACGTCACATACTGTCGCGCGTGCAACGTCATACGCCCTCGCCGAGCAGAGAGGTAGCGGCATGGGTAACGTTAGCTGTGATGCTAGCGGTGCTGTGCGAGTGGTAATACGAGAGAGAGAAGGTGCGAATCTGGTAACAAATGAAGGAAGAAGAATTAATTCCCAGGAAAAACAGCAGGGGGTCCATTGTCTGGCGGTGGTTTGGCTTCAAGCAGAAGATGTTGAACAGACATCAGTAATATGTCAAGTATGCGGCAAAAGCGTTGCTACAAAAAGTAGCATTACTGCTAATTTGTTGCATAATTTGAAAAGTCACCCGCTAGAGAATGAAGAGCGCTTGAAACTCCGCATGTCAACGTCTCCGGCCAGTGCCACACCAACAAAATGCCGAAGCAACCGTTTCCACATCAACACCGTATGAAACAAATAGTCAACAACAGAAGGAGATAACGTCCGCAGTACCCTACCACATAGCAAAAAACATACACTATTTGATTTCCTATTATGTAGCTCATTTTTATTTGACAGTTATTGAAATATCTCTTGTTACATCATGCACAAAAGTGCACTTTATTTGTTTTAAAACATTGTAGTGGCGCTCTGTACAAAAAGTGCACTTTAATTTAGTGTATTGATATGTCATCTTAGTGACATCATGCACAAAAGTGCACTAATAGCTTGTTTTAAAATGTCTCTGACAATCCTGCACTTTCTGTATTGGAAATGACATGAATGTTTGTGCCACTGCTTAATAACTGTTTAATAAATACAGTTTTGGTCAATTGACTTAGTTGTGATTTCCCTCTCTGCATGAAAGTTTAAAATGAGCATATATTAATGTAGTATGAACAAGAATGTTTTAATGTAGACACATAAAATCATCATAGTGGTGTGATTATATGCATCAAGTGTTCATTCAAGGCTAAGGCAAAATATCGAGATATACAGTATATCGTGTATTGGGACATGGCCTAAAAATATCGAGATATTAATAAAAGGCCATATCGCCCAGCCCTACATCTGCTAATAAAGACCTTGTTGTAGAAACAGCACCCCCTGATGGTCCCTTCCCAAGTGTTTTTTACGTGACTTGAGAGGAACGATGACAAACTACCAGTTTATGTTGGAAATGTTTTATTTTCAGGGAAGAAGAGCAGTTTCATTTCAGTATGAAAGACTTCAAATGTAATGCGGTCCTTGGGAGAGGCCATTTTGGAAAGGTGGGTTTCTTGAGATGTCTGAGAGGAACAATGGCTGTAGTTGGTGTTTGTCTGAGGCCGTTGTGTGTCGCAGGTGTTGTTGGCCGAGTATAAAAGCACAGGAGAGATGTTTGCCATCAAGGCTCTGAAGAAAGGTGACATTGTTGCTCGTGATGAGGTGGACAGGTAATTATTGAAGCTAACAAAACCATGTGGAGTATACAAAGTTCTTCACAAGATCTGCTGATTGTCTTCTACCAGCCTGATGTGCGAGAAGAGGATCTTTGAAACCGTCAACAGCGTGCGCCACCCCTTCTTGGTCAACCTGTTTGCTTGCTTCCAGACGCAGGAGCATGTGTGTTTTGTCATGGAGTACGCCGCTGGAGGCGACTTGATGATGCACATCCACGCCGATGTCTTCTCCGAACCCCGAGCCGTGTGAGTGTCCACCATAGAAGTGTCGCACCCAAGCGTTCGAGCGGATTTATGAAGCGACCCTTTGTGTTCTTTCAGGTTTTACGCTGCCTGTGTGGTGTTGGGATTACAATACCTGCACGACCACAAGATCGTGTACAGGTGAGGCCTTTGGAGGACATTTGCTTGATAAAGGTGTTCACAAGAAAGATCTCTTCTGTTGTTTGCAGAGACTTGAAGCTGGACAATCTGCTGCTGGACACGGAGGGTTACGTGAAAATTGCTGACTTTGGCCTTTGTAAAGAAGGTGATGGATACTTGCTTTAAAGAACACCATGCATTACTTAAGTCAGGGGTTCTTCACCTTTTTCACCTCGGGGCCCAACTTTTCCACTACAGAGGTTCCCCGCTCACGTATAACACTGAATCTTACTCTTGACTTTAATCGCATTCAATAATTATATCCAACCTACTTACAATTTACAACCTTAAAAACTACTATGAAACCCTGTTTTAATCACAAAGATTATTTTATTATTTAACACATAGACCTTAGGCTAGTGGTTCTTAACCTGGGTTCGATCAAATCCTAAGGGTTGGGCGAGTCGGCCTCAGGGGTTCGGCGGAGCCTCTGCCGCGGAGGTCAGGACACACCCGACTCATCGTGTAAATAAAAACTTCTCCCTATCGGCGTATTATGGATATCCCCAAACAATGTTCCCTCTTATTTTCCATATGCGTGGACCTACTTAGTGGTTATAGTGTCCGCCCTGAGATCGGTAGGTTGTGAGTTCAAACCCTTGCCGAGTCATACCAAAGACTTTAAAAATGAGACCCATTACCTCCCTGCTTGGCACTCAGCATCAAGGGTTGGAATTGGGGGTTAAATCACCAAAAATGATTCCCGGGCGCTGCACCGCTGCTGCCCATTGCTCCCCTCACCTCCCAGGGGGTGAACAAGGGGATGGGTCAAATGCAGAGGACAAATTTCACCACACCTAGTGTGTGACAATCATTGGTACTTTAACTTAGATGTGCACACTGTGGCCACACCAGCAGCACACCTGTCCCAAGCCTGACTAAATACCAAGTTAATGACCCCAAAAGGGACAAGCGGTAGGAAATGGATGGATGGATGTTTTATTTTTATAATCAAATGACAGCAGTCATTTCCATGGGATTATTTTAAAAAATAAGTGTTTTGGCCACTTACAATGACAATAACAAAAAATATTGTTTTTCTTGAGCTGTGTACTAGTGAAGGGAATTATATTTATATAGCGCTTTTCTCTAGTGACTCAAAGCGCTTTTACATAGTGAAACTCAATATCTAAGTTACATTTAAGCCAGTGTGGGTGTCACCGGGAGCAGGTGGGTAAAGTGTCTTGCCCAAGGACACAACGGCAGTGACTACGATGGCAGAAGCGGGGATCGAACCTGGAACCCTCAAGTTGCTGGCACGGCCACTCTACCAACCGAGCTATACCGCCCCACAAGTAGTATTGTATGTCTGGGTGGGGGTACTGCTTTGGAAATAATTTGTACCTCTTTCCGATAACGCATTTAGTTCCCACTAAAACATTCACATGTTGCACAATGAGATGTAAACATGGGATCATGTGTACATTCCTGTAACTTTTTGTTTATAAAATATATCTTTATTAGTATTTCTTTAATATAATAACATCATTTCATGATTCATATTTATAAATTAAGATTAAATTAAAATATATATATATTTATTTTTTTCACTAAAGAAGGGTTAGGTGAATGCGCATATGAAACTGGTGGAGTTCAGTACCTCCAACAAGGTTAAGAACCACTGCCTTAGGCTTAGGCCAGCCTGATTAGAAAATTATGTTCTAACCAAATATACTGCATAAAGGACTGAGGAAAAATAAATGTACATACAATTATGTTGTGCCAAAATAACTCAACTAAATTAATAATGAATATGTTTCATAACTTCTGTCAATGAATGAAAATTCAGTTTCACTACTTGTTTGGAGAGTCATTACTGCCACAAGTGGTGGAAACGTATATTACAACTGAGCCCATACAGACCACAGCTGAGAAACAGATAGTTCATTTACATTATATCACAGCAACTTTCCTGACTTTTATGCTTTATTTGTTGTTTTTTGTGTTGATCTGTTGCTTTTAGCACTATCGTCATGTCGCAATAGTGCATGTTGATGACACATTCTTGTGTGTCCTGAAAGTTTGACAGCAACAAGAGAACAAACCCCTCAACCCCTTGTAGCGTCCTCACCTCCACAGTGCAAAGCCACTTCAGCAATCCTCGCCTCTGTGCCAGCAAATGAAATACTTTTCTTAACACTAGAGGGCAAGGAATAGCTAAACATGCTACATACCAAGTAGGATATGCTAATCGTTAACTGCAAGCTAGAGCGCTTGATTGTAAACAAAGGTGGGCGATACAAATATCGAGAGTAGCAATACAAAGTATAGTATCAGTACCGTATATCCCGGACTATACAGCGCACCGCTATATAAGCTCCACTCATTCATTTTAGGAGAAAAAAATATCTTTCCATAAATTATCAGCAATATACGAGTAAAATTAGTTAATTACACATAATTATTTTATAAATGTTTATTTACATACCTTAATTGTTTCCAAACGCTGTCTGTAACACGGCAGTAAAACTGCTGATCAAACAAAACAGAAGTCATCGTCATGGACCCGCTAGCTGTCCAATCAGCTAAATAGACTCAATAACTCCACGGTGACGTTTTGGTGAATTTACTGAGGAGTTTGTGAAAGTGAAACGATACAAAAAGAATGCCGTTGTAAGGTACTAATATGTAAGGAATTAAACATTAGTATGACGAGAAACCTTTTGCTTTCAGGAATGGGTTTCAGGGACAGAACCAGCACTTTCTGCGGAACGCCAGAGTTTTTGGCGCCTGAGGTCTTGACTGAAACGTCGTACACTCGTGCTGTGGACTGGTGGGGGCTTGGCGTGCTCATCTTTGAGATGCTGGTGGGGGAGGTGAGTGTATGTTTGTAGCTAACCACACACACACACGCATAAACCAGGCATGTGATTTTTCCGTCCATAGTCGGAAATCCGTCTTTTTATCTTTGTAAAAATATAAAAAAATATTTTCAGTTTTTCTTCGTTTTTTTCCGACCTAAAATGTTTGTTAAAATCTTGATCGTCTCTTTGCCATACCTGCCAACAATTACAGTTTTCCTGTAATGAGGACGGTTTTTGATAATCCAGTGGTAAAAACTGCAGTTTTCATTTAAAAATTATTAACTTAAAAATCGAAGATAGTGAAGCAACTCCACGGGCAGGGGACAAAACATACGGGGAACATCAACAATGATTGGTTGGTTTATGTATAAGAACATCCATGATTGGTTGGTTGGTTTACTATGATGAGTCACAATTGGGTAAGATTAGGGCAAAACATTAGGGACAGGCCAATCAGATGCAAGATAGGGCGGGTCATCGAACCAGGAAGGGAAATCACAACAGACATCCCAAATGACAAAGAGAGAGTCGGAGAAGAGCAGAGGGAATTTTCAAGCGGGTGATTTATATATTTCAAAAAACTAGTGGAAGATGGCAGAGGGATTCTTTTCCTTATATTTTTCTTTTAACGATGCTGGACTCTAGAAAGAGGTTCCACAGCCTCCGTAGCAGAACCTCCAAGTTCTGTAACAGCTTCTTCCCTCAGGCTGTAAGACTTTTGAACACATTAAAATAATCCCCTCAATTCCCCCTAAAAATGGATTAACTCGCTGGAATATAAAGACAATATAACATACATCCATAAACGTGGATGCATATGCAAAAGTGCAATATATTTATCTGTATAGTAATCTATTTATTTATATCTGCACCTTTATTGCTCTTTTATCCTGCACTACCATGAGCTAATGCAACAAAATTTCGTTGTTATCTGTACTGCAAAGTTCAAATTTGAATGACAATAAAAGGAAGTCCAAGTCTAAGACGACGTCCAGGAAACCCACAATGCGTCTACTTGGCCACATTTGGACAAATGTATGCGTCTGGATAATACAATGGCCAAATCATTAATTTTAGTTGTTTACCATGTAAGCCCAAATCTAAACTGCTCTATACATGGAAGACGTGGAACACACATTTAAGAACACATGATTGTGGCAGACATGTGATGACTTTTGCTACAGTATAGCCTGTCTAAATGCTACATTTCATTTTTATTGGTGTTTTAAAACAAGACAGTAGCTGACATTTTATTCATTATTTCTACTGTTTATATTTTGACATTGACTAGTTTAATAATTTTGAAACATAAACAACATGACTGCAAGATATTTGTTATTTCATGCTGTAAATCACCATTGGCTATTCAGATAAAGGAAGTTAGCTAATAGAATAAACATTGTTTGTACTCTTTATGATTTTTGCATTTTTAGACTTAGACTTAGACTTAGACAAACTTGAAAGGGAAATTGTTCCACACAGTAGCTCAGTTACAATGATGGAAAGTGTAAGGATGGAAAGCACATTGCAGGTATAAATAGACTAAATATAGCGATATAAAATATAACATATATACGTAATATATACATAATATATGTACAGTATATTATATATACTGATATATTATATTATGTCTATGTCATATATACAATATATAACAATTACCATGTACAATATTACAGTATATGTGACAGCAGTAGCATAGAATAGAGAGTAAATCGAATTTGGAGCAGTTAGAAGAGACATAAATTGGCTATAAAATTTATTTTCAGTCTTTTTCATCAAGTTCACATCCCATGCCTGGTAAACACATACGCCTCTCTTTCTTTCAGTCCCCCTTCCCCGGTGACGATGAAGAGGAGGTGTTTGACAGCATCGTCAACGATGAAGTCCGCTACCCAAAATTTGTCTCCACTGAAGCTATCTCCATCATGAGGAGGGTATGTCGTTAGCCTATATCAATCTACATTTAAGCATCCTTCTACATTTTAGCATCCTTCTATCTCCATCATGAGCAGGGTGTGTCGTTAGCTTACATTGATCTACATTTTAGCATCCTTCTATCTCCATCATTAGGAGGGTATGTCGTTAGCCTACATTGATGTACATTTGAGCATCCTTCTACATTTTAACATCCTTCTATTTCCATCATGAGGATAGTATGTCGTTAGCCTACATCGATATACATTTTAGCATCCTTCTATTTCCATCATGAGGAGGGTGTGTCGTTAACCTACATTGATATATATTTTAGCATCCTTCTATCTCCATCATGAGGAGGGTGTCTTTACCCTACAATGAACTACATTTTAGCATCCTTCTATCTACATCATGAGGAGGGTATGTCGTTAGCCTACATTGATCTACATTTTAGCATCCTTCTAAATTTTAGCAGCCTTCTATCTCCATCATGAGGAAGGTATGTCGTTAGCTTACATCGATCTACATTTTAGCATCCTTCTATCTCCATCATGAGGAGGGTGTGTCGTTACCCTACATTGATCTACATTTTAGCATCCTTCTACATTTTAGCATCCTTCTATCTCCATCATGAGGAGGGTATGTCGTTAGCCTACATTGATCTACATTTTAGCATCCTTCTAAATTTTAGCAGCCTTCTATCTCCATCATGAGGAAGGTATGTCGTTAGCTTACATCGATCTACATTTTAGCATCCTTCTATCTCCATCATGAGGAAGGTATGTCGTTAGCTTACATCGATCTACATTTTAGCATCCTTCTATCTCCATCATGAGGAGGGTATGTCGTTAGCCTACATTGATCTACATTTTAGCATCCTTCTAAATTTTAGCAGCCTTCTATCTCCATCATGAGGAAGGTATGTCGTTAGCTTACATCGATCTACATTTTAGCAGCCTTCTATCTCCATCATGAGGAAGGTATGTCGTTAGCTTACATCAATCTACATTTTAGCATCCTTCTATCTCCATCATGAGGAGGGTGTGTCGTTAACCTACATTGATATATATTTTAGCATCCTTCTATCTCCATCATGAGGAGGGTGTCTTTACCCTACAATGAACTACATTTTAGCATCCTTCTATCTCCATCATGAGGAAGGTATGTCGTTAGCTTACATCGATCTACATTTTAGCATCCTTCTATCTCCATCATGAGGAGGGTATGTCGTTAGCCTACATTGATCTACATTTTAGCATCCTTCTAAATTTTAGCAGCCTTCTATCTCCATCATGAGGAAGGTATGTCGTTAGCTTACATCGATCTACATTTTAGCAGCCTTCTATCTCCATCATGAGGAAGGTATGTCGTTAGCTTACATCGATCTACATTTTAGCATCCTTCTATCTCCATCAGGAGGAGGGTGTGTCGTTAACCTACATTGATATATATTTTAGCATCCTTCTATCTCCATCATGAGGAGGGTGTCTTTACCCTACAATGAACTACATTTTAGCATCCTTCTATCTCCATCATGAGGAGGGTATGTCGTTAGCCTACATTGATCTACATTTTAGCATCCTTCTAAATTTTAGCAGCCTTCTATCTCCATCATGAGGAAGGTATGTCGTTAGCTTACATCGATCTACATTTTAGCATCCTTCTATCTCCATCATGAGGAGGGTGTGTCGTTACCCTACATTGATCTACATTTTAGCATCCTTCTATCTCCATCATGAGGTGGGTATGTCGTTGGACTACGCGATATACATTTTAGAATTCTTCTTTCTCCATCATGAGGAGGGTATGTCATTAGCCTACATTGATCTACATTTTAGCATCCTTCTACATTTGAGCAACTTTCTATCTCCATCATGAGGAGGGTATGTCGTTAGCCTACGTTGATCTACATTTTAGCATCCTTCATGTACAAAAATGAATTCAATTAAGTGCTCCTTAATTGTGTCTGTAATTAAAGCTTGCCTTCTGATAGTGAATTGATTACACTTGAGAACAGGATTGTTAGCCTTTATAAATAGTTGATTTATATAGGCTAGTAAGGTAAAGTTTTGTACCTGACAAGTTTCGGCTACCTTGCTTCTGCAGCCTTCCTGAGGAAGGCTGCAGAAGCAAGGTAGCCGAAACTTGTCAGGTACAAAACTTTACCTTACTAGCCTATATAAATCAACTATTTATAAATACACATTAGTAGGCTAAATGAACCTCTTTAACAGATTGTTAGCCCCCATGAAATGTTCATTCTTGTAAAAGTATCTTCCAAATACTGTTAAAGAAAGCCAATAATGTTTCTACACAGTTCTTCCAAACATAGAGCTTTTATTTTGTTGCTTCCATAATTTAATTTTGCACAAACAAAGTTATTTAGCCAAAAGCAAAGACTACGAGGGTCAAATGATTTGCTGCCATGATGCTAATAGGCAATGGTGTGTTCTTCTTGCTGGATGACAGCCTGCCATCTTCTCTCACATTTCCTGAGCAATCCCAGCCCAATATTCTTTGGCAAACCTCTCGAGTCTTCTGCCATGGACCTTGGTCTTCAATTCCTCCCCAAAGATTCTCCATGGGATTCAAGTCGCCGCTTTGTTTAGGCCAGGGGTGTCAAACGTATGGCCCGTGGGCCGAATCAGCCCAGCAAACAGGTTTGATCCGGCTCGCAGGATGAGTTTGCTAATTATAAAAATGAGCTGTTTTTTAACGAAAAAAACTGTTCTTCGTAAATGTGTCCACTGGATGTCGCAATAGCAAGTCCAGTGTAACCCACATCACACGACACTGTTTAATGATGACGTGTCAGTTGACTTTAGACGCCCTCTGGATTGGCTGCCGCTACTCCAATCAGCGCAGGTGCAAACAATCAGCTGCTCCTGTTGTGTCTGGCAGCAGATGGCGACAGGCTGAGGCTGTAGCGACGCACAACAAGCGCTTTTCATGTTGTTCTTGAAAGTTTTGGGTCCTAAGTGGTTGTCAAAGTGTCCCGACTTGTTGGAATCTATCGTCAACCATCTTATTTTCAGGTGAGAGGCATTATTTATGATTTAGCACGGAAGCGGCAGACCACTCGATGATGTAAACATAGGCACACAGGAAGTGATCATGTCGCTGCTATAAATAGTTTGTCTTTATAATAACAATATTCAAGTATTCTTGGCACTTTTTGAATGGTTATTTATTGGGTTTTATGGGCAGAATAGTGGAGCTCCCATTGGCTCCGCTGTAAGCTGACTTTTATTTACGTTTATTTAATATTTACAATGTATTAAAAAAATAACATCCATTGTCATGTCTTTCATAATGGTTGTGAAGGATAGGCAACATTCCAAAAAAAGGGTAGTTCCCCTTTAAGGGACCTCATTATTTCGGCTCTGCTCATTTCTAGTTATTGTGAAACAACTTTGTTCCTGTGTGTAAATAAAAATATTGGACGCATCCAAAGTGAAAGTAGGATGCTGTAAAATAATTTGTGTTGAAAAAGCATTTCTCTCTTGAACAGCACTTGTTCAGTAGTTGTTCAAAGACGACATTTTCATGGGTTGCTAATAATTCTGTCCTCACGTGCATGAAGGCAACCGTAGATTCCTAATGAAGCCTTAGCTTGACGCTCCTCTACTTTCTCCTGCTCCCGCTCGCTGCGGCAACAACAAACAAAACTCCAGACGCTCCTATTCGTTTTGTATCGTTTACTTGTCAACTTAATCCTTCAAAAACGTAAAACAATAATGATGTGGGAACAAATGAATGGCAAAATAAAGCGAGTTTGTTACAGTAAAAAAGAGTTAGAAAAAGTAAGAGTAAGGTCAAAAAACTGTGTGGCTCGATTCCACCATACCTGACTGCCATTACCCATAATACCTTGTGTCCAAACCATATTACCACACAGATCCTCCCGCCATATATGCAATTAAACAGTTACGTCATCAAATTATTTAGACAAATGTAATAATTACAAATAAATAGAGATGTCCGATAATGGCTTTTTTGCCGATATCCGATATTCCGATACTGTCCAAATCTTGAATACCGATTCCGATATCAACCGATACCGACATATATACAGTTGTGGAATTAACACATTATTATGCCTACTGTATTTTTTGGAGTATAAGTCGCACCGGCCGAAAATGTATAATAAAGAAGGAAAAAAACACATAAGTCGCACCGGAGTATAAATCGCATTTTTGGGGGAAATTTATTTGATAAAACCCAACACCAAGAATAGACATTTGAAAGGCAATTTAAAATAAATAAAGAATAGTGAACAACAGGCTGAATAAGTGTACGTTATATGAGGCATAAATAACCAACTGAGAACGTGCCTGGTATGTTAACGTAACATATTTTGGTAAGAGTCATTCAAATAACTATAACATATAGAACATGCTATACGTTTACCAAACAATCTGTCACTCCTAATCGCTAAATCCCATGAAATCTTATACGTCTAGTCTCTTACGTGAATGAGCTAAATAATATTATTTGATATTTTACGGTAATGTTTTAATAATTTCACACATAAGTCGCTCCTGAGTATAAGTCGCACTCCTGACCAAACTATGAAAAAAACTGCGACTTATAGTCCGAAAAATACGGTAATTTTGTTGTGATGCCCCGCTGGATGCATTAAACAATGTAACAAGGTTTTCCAAAATAAATCAACTGAAGTTATGGAAAAAAATGCCAACATGGCACTGCCATATTTATTATTGAAGTCACGAAGTGCATTATTTTTTTTAACATGCCTCAAAACAGCAGCTTGGAATTTGGGACATGCTCTCCCTGAGAGAGCATGAAGAGGTTGAGGTGGGCGGGGTTGAGGTGGGGGGATAGGAGGTAGCGGGGGTTTATATTGTAGCGTTCCGGAAGAGTTAGTGCTGCAAGGAGTTCTGGGTATTTGTTCTGTTGTGTTTATGTTGTGTTACAGTGCGGATGTTCTCCCGAAATGTTTGTCATTCTTGTTTGGTGTGGGTTCACAGTGTGGCGCATATTTGTAACAGTGTTAAAGTTGTTTATACGGTCACCCTCAAGTGTGACCTGTATGGCTGTTGACCAAGTGTGAATTGCATTCACTTGTGTGTGTGAAAAGCCGTAGATATTATGTGATTGGGCCGGCACGCAAAGGCAGTGCCTCTAAGGTTTATTGGCGCTCTGTACTTCTCCCTACGTCCGTGTACCACTCCGTACAGCAGCATTTTAAAAAGTTATACATTTTACTTTTTGATACCGGTAATTTCCGATATTACCTTTTAAAGCAATTATCGGCCGATAATATCGGCAGCCCGATATTATCAGACATCTCTACAAATAAAGTGTACCTTAAAATTATTCTAAGCATGCAAATAAAGTAAATAGTCCCATTTTGGCTGAATAAACATAAAGCACCTTCCATAAAATGTAAATTAACTTAAACAGCTTTTAGGCTCCTATAGCTACATTGTTGCATCATCTTTTGACACTAACTCCATTCAAACATAACCTCTGAAGATTAGATGATGACATTGCAGTTTCGTGTCCAAGTACACTTAAGCCTTGTGCACACTTCAAGGGACTGTCTGCAACATTTACACAGACGCCTATAGGGCGCTAACCTTCCACTGTATTTTAAACCTTATGTCCCGCCCTCTTACGGCTCCTCCTTTGTAATGATGTCATTATGTA